>NC_134539.1:90117493-90372493 GCF_050624435.1 Tenrec ecaudatus | reverse complement strand
CATCTGTATTGGTTTGAAAGTTCTGTGAAGCCAGGCTAACTGACCTGGTATTTGAAATACTGGTGGAATAGCTTTCACCATCCACAGATATGTAAGTCACAGCAGTAGCTAAGAGACATATAGTAGTACTAGACAGAATTAGTATCCAAACTAATGGCATGAATGCAGTTGTATTAGAGAAACAGAAACTTTGATAACTAGTAGTAGTAGCTAATAAAAAACAGAATTTTAAGTGGGGCAGAAAGTAAAAGATAAATTATATTGATATTTTTATTTAGCAAGAATATCCTTTAAAAGTTGAATTTAATATTTAAATCATAGAATCCACTCAAATTAGAATATTAACATGACATTTTATCAGATGTTTGAATGACAGCTTATTTAAAATAAAAATAAAATGCCAATATGACATATATATGTGTATGCATGTATGGGTATCCCCCAATTTTTCCCCAAAGCTATGTATCTATGTTGTTTTAAAAAAAACAACCTTATTACCTCTAAATGCATTCCACTTACTACATTTGTCAAATCTACAATTCCATTCTTGGAAACATTTTCAAACTCAGCTGTTTTGATGACTAACAGCACCTCCCTTGTTTTTTTCTTCACCCCTTCTATATCATCAAATCACATTCCCTTTATGTCCTTCTGCATTGGCAGAAACACAAAGAAGCTGCTCACAGTAAGGTGAGTAAGGTGCACGGGGCAAGAGAGGCAACTGTTCTTTGTTTTTTCTAAAAACTGGCACACTGAGGTGGCTGTCTGAGCAGGTGCATTGTCGTGGTGGCAAAACCAGTCCCCTGTCTGCTACAAATCAGGCCTTTGTTGTCGCATACTGTTATGTAATGTTTTCAGAGCCTCTAAATAGAAAGATTGATTAGTAGTCTGACCTGGTGGAACAAACTCCCAGTGAAATAGGAGTCAACATTTTCATCTGTTCAGAAAGTTGATGAGCATCCAGAATGACGTTTGCTTGCTATCAATTGACAATTCCTATTTTTTGAAATGAGAAAACCACTTGTATACTTGAGTTTTTCCCATAGTGCTGTCCTTCTAAGCTGTGTTCAACATCACAACAGTTTCTGCAGCACTTTTCCTGAGCAGGAAACAAAATTTCACAGGTGCACACCGCTCTCTTAAATAGGTCTCACAAAAAAACAAAGTTTGCATGAAACTGTTTTTATGAAAAAAATCACTATGACCAAAAAGAACCTTCCCAGGCATCAAGCACTGGGGACACTAACTCAGAATGAGTTGCCGGATGTTCGCCTAGTGAGAAAAATGCGTACTACAAAAATTCTGCTCTGCCTATCACAATTCCGGTATACACGCACACACACACACACATATTCATTAATGTGCTTTGTATATTCCATCCTGGGAAGTCCATATGTGTAGGTACCATTTATATTGTTGGGGAAAAATGATACTTGCAATGAATGATTGGGCTTGCAAAATGTCATCATGCAATACTCTGTGCCATTACTTTGTTTCCAACGTTCGTGTGTGTGTGTGTGTGTGTGTGTGTGTGTGTGTGTAAACCAGTGACTCTGATTCATGCTGACCCCATGGGTATGTACAAGAGGAGAGCTGCGCCCATAGGGTTCTCAATGACTGATTTTTGGAAGTAGGCCTCCAGGATTTTCTTTGGAACCTCTGAGTTGACTCAACATTTTACCCGCAACAGTTGTGATATGTTATTTCTTTGAACTGTTCAATTAAAAACAAATCACTGCCACCAAGTCAATGCTGGCTCATAGCAACTCCCTGTAGGTTCCTGAGCCTGGAACTGATCGCAGGAGTAGAAATCTCAATCTCTGTCCTGGGGCAAAGGTACAATAACAGGTGTTCTATAGCAGGTACATCTGAATAGTCTACGAAGAACATTCTGTTTTCTTCTGGAATGTACATTTCTGGTGCATATAACTGTCCATTTGGAGTTGCTAGTCACAGAATATGCAAGCATCTATGTAGTGCTAGATAAGGGGTAACTTTTTAAAGTTGTTTTACTAATTTATAGTCCCACCAGTGCATGCACTACTCCTTCACTAATATTTGGTTATCCTTTGTAATTCTAGACATGTTTTATAAGTTTAATGATAATGCAGTGTGATTTTAACTTGCCATTTTCTTAAACTGCTTAGATGATGGACATGTCACATTAATTGAATCTTTAAATTCTTGTTTGTGTTTTTGGTTTTATGTCGATTGTTTTTCATATTGTGTGATTTGGTTTCTGTTGTTTTTCCCCCCATCACTTTCTGTGTTAGTCTGAGTAGACTAGAGAAACAATACAGAGACACTCATGTGTATAAGAAGCAGCTTTATATAAAAAGTAATTGTATATTAAGAAAACATTCCAGCTCAGTCCAGATCAAGTCCATAAGTTTGCTATTAGCCCATATGTCTGAAACCAGTCTGTAAATTTCTCTTCAGGCTCATGCAACACATGAAGTGATGTGAAATGCTGGAAGATCACAGACCAGTGGCTGGAAAGTCTTGTGGATCCAGTGGTGGTGGAAGCCTCTCAGTGGTAGTGAAGGTCTCCATGTGGCTCCTGTAGCTCAGGACTCTGGCTCCATCAACATAGCTCCATGTGGCTTGTCAACCAGGAATGTCTCACCGAGAGAGAGTGTCTGGCCTCCAGTGAGCTATTTCTCTCCATCATGCCTCCAAATAAGGTCATCAAGCTACTACCTGATTGACAGACTAAACCTCACTGTTTCCTCAAGTGGACAGTAGATCATGTAACTGCCACAATAGTGTTATTTGTTGTTTTCCTAAGTTTATCCAAGTCCAATTTATCAGTCCCATAGTTTGAAATAGGTACTATTTGTTTACTTTTAAATAAAAATATAAATCCTAGAAATCATGATGGTTTTCATCATGCATATCTTCTAGAATTATTACATTTTTGGAAATTAGAGCCACATTCCACATGAAATATATGTGTGCATAATATAAAGCTGTTGTGCATGAGTCCGCTGAGGTAAGAATTAAAAATTTTTTTAAAAAGCAAAAGTGGCATAGGGGAAAAAGCTACTGTATACAAACATTTTAGGGGTGAAGACCGTGTAGTATGGAAGAGACCAGACCAAAACCAGGGATGTACATGGTAGACAATGGTGGAGGAGCGGGGGAAAGGAAAACAAAAGGATGAATATAAGGAAGAAAAGGGTAGTGGGGTCATGGGGCATTAATCCACCCAAGGGGAGGGTATTGTTTATATCTCCACAGGGAAAGTGGGACCAGACTTCAACCCAGTGCCGCAAGGTGTGAATGCAATATCGCGGCGTGGAGTAGGGAATCAGTGGAGACGTCTGGGAGGCCGGCCCCAGCACCACAAATTAAGTGGATTCCTGCCCATCCCCCGAAGAGAATTTGTTCCAAAGGAGGACATTGACTCTGCAGCTCCGGGAGATAGACATATCTGATCAGAGCACACGGGAGCAGATGAAAGGGCAAGAGGAGAGAGTGGAGTACAGCCTGGCCCACCAGGCTGTGAGGACGATGTTCCTGAGTAGAGCAGCCAGTCCACAGAGAGAACAACATGGTTGACCACACTATGAGACATGATGCCCCTCAGTGACTAAGGGCAATACAGGGGACTGCACCAGAGACACAGTGTGGGAATTGTACCTGACCTGATCCCACCACACTGAGGCAAATCACTGCGGGAGTGCAGCGGAACAGCAAGGGAATGGAGTGGCAAGGTCCCCAGGGAATGCTGAAAGTGGACTTTGGGGCCAGGGCGTGGTGCCCCAACAGACTGGACTGGAAAACGCTCCTAAGGGCCAGCAAACGATCCCTGAACTAACTACAAGCTTTTCTTTTGTGAACTGTTTTGTTCTGTTCTTTGTCAGTGGTTTGTTTTTGTTGTTTTGTTGCCTGGTTGTATACTGTTGCTTTGTTTTCCTCTGTCTTGTTTTCGTGCATGTTAGTGTCTCCACAGGTCTGTCTGAATAGGACAGGCTGGATGAACTATCTGGAGGAAAAACAATGGGACCGACAGTTCCGGGGGGACTTGGGGTGGGGGGGGTGGGGGGGTAAGGAAGTGGTGTTAACAAACACAGGGACAAGGGAAAAATATGGGACCCCAAATGGTAGAGAGGGGGGAGTGGCAGGCCTGGTGGGAAATGATCAAGGGTAAGGTTGCTTAGAGAAGAGGTATACTCTAGCCCAGGTGGCGACGAAGCATGGTAGTAGGGCAGGAGGAAAGTCAAGGGAGATGGAGGAAAGAGCTAGGAGTAAAAGGGCATTTATGGAGGTCTAGACAAAGACATGTACATGCAAATATATTTAGGAGGATGGGGAAATAGATCTATGTGTCTATATATATAGGTTAAGTATTAAGGTGGCAGAAGGACCTTGGGCCTCTACTCAAACACTCCCTCAATGCATGAATACCTTCTTTTATTAAATTGGAACTCTATGATGCTCATTCTCCTGACACAACTGCTGGAGCCAAAGTGGGTGAACAAGTAAATGTGGTGAAGAAAGCTGATGGTGCCCGACTATCAAAAGAGATAGTGACTGGGGTCTTAAAGGCTTGAAGATAAACAAGCGGCCATCTAGCTCAGAAGCAACAAAGTCCACATGGAAGAACACACCAGCCTGTGTGATCGAGTGGTCCTGAAGGGATCAGTTACCAGGCATCAAAGAACAAAAAATCATATCATTGACTGCACACCTCCATGATAGGATCGCTGAAGACAAATGGGTGCATAAGCAAGTGTGGTGAAGAAAGCAAATGTGGTGAAGAAAGCTATCAAAAGAGATAGTGTCTGGGGTCTTAAAGGATTGAAGGTGAACAAGCGGCCATCTAGCTCAGAAGCAGAAAAGCCCACATGGAAGAAGCACACCAGCCAGTGCGATCATGAGGTGCCAAGGGACCAGGTATAAGGCATCATGCAAAAAAAAAAGATAGATGTATATATATGTGTGTGTGTGTATGTGTATATGTATATATATGTGTGTATGTATATATATATATGTACATATATACCATATTAAATGAAGGGGGAAGTGCAGAGTGGAGACCCAAGGCCCAAGTGTTGGCCAATGGAGATGCCCTCATAGAGGGGTTTAGGAGAGGAGATGGGTTAATTAGGGTGCGAGGTAGTACCGATGAAGAACACAGCTTTCCCCCAGATCCTAGATGCTTCCTTCCCCCAACTACCATGATCCGAATTCTACCTTGCAGGGCTGGATAGGGCAGAGGCTGTACACTGGTACATATGAGGGCTGGAGGCACAGGGAATCCAGGGTGGATGATACCTTCAGGACTAAGGGTGTGAGGGGCGATGCTGGGAGAGTGGAGGGTGAGTGGGTTTGAAAGGGGGAACTGATTACAAGGATCCACATGTGACCTCTTCCCTGGGAGAGGGACAGCAGAGAAGGGGGGGAAGGGAGACTCCGGATAGGGCAAGATATGACAAAATAACGATGTATAAATTACCAAGGGCACATGAGAGAGAGGGGTGAGGGGAGGGAGGGGAAAAAAAAAAGAGGACCTGATGCAAAGGGCTTAAGTGGAGAGCAAATGCTTTGAGAATGATTGGGGCAGGGAATGTATGGATGTGCTTTATACAATTGATGTATGTATATGTATGGATTGTGATAAGAGCTGTATGAGCCCCTAATAAAATGTAAAAAAAGAAAAGAGGAGAAAAAACATGATTAGGGCAAAGATTGTACAGCTGTGCTTTATACAATTGATGTATGTATATGTATGAACTGTGATAAGAGTTGTATGAGCCCCTAATAAATTGTTTAAAATATATATATATAAATTTGTTGTGTTTAAAACTCAATTGCCCCGTCACTTACAACTTAAAATGCTAACCTTTCCCAATGTTTTTGTACCATATTTTTCCATTTTTCTGAGTTTATTCTTCTACCAGTAACTCTTGATAACCTACTACATTGTTATTTTATTGTTCCACTACAATTCTATGTATATTTTAGAGTAAACTTACAAAGATTCAAATTTTAAAATAGAATTTAATTAGAGTTTCCACATATATATATAATTTGGGGATGTTGGACATATTTAAATATTAACCATTTAATCTATGAACATATTTTTTTAATTTTTCATGCCTTCTTTTCCTGAACACCTGGGTAAATGGCTTTTAATTAAATGGTTAATTTTTTTTAACACTAGCTTTTGGTGGAATTGATTTTATTTATTACATTCATATCTTTAACTTCATTAATTATAATAATTATTCCATTTCTTCTATTTACTTTGAATTTAATTTTCTCTTCTATAATTTTTCTTGTGAACGTTGGGATCATAGAGTTGGGACATTTCTTCAGTTATGATTAAACACTTAGTGTTAGGATTTTTTTTCTAAGCACTGTTGTATTTATTTTCCATCAATTTTGACATGTTATGTTTTCATAATATTCAATTCAGAAAATTTCCAAAATTCGCTTTTGTGTTTTTCTTTTACCCATGGAATTTTTTTTAATGTTTTGGTTCAGTTTTAAGTATTTGGTGCACAACCAGATATCTGTATTGATTTTAATTTCATTAAGTCAGTGAACACTTTTTCATTATTATTTCTGTCTTCTTAAATTATTATGTGTCTGCACACAGTCTACCTTGGTAAATAACCTATTTAGATTTGAAAGAATATTTTTTGTTTTGTTATATCTGTGCCCATGTACTTACCTTTCCTGGTGTTTTCCATCAAGAATAATTAGGTAAAGTTGATTTGGAGTGTTGCCAAGTGCTATACATTCTTATGAATTTGTCAATTAATCTGAGTGGGATGTTGAAACCTCCAAACACAGGTGTGGATTTAATTATTTTTTCATTTTACTTCCACTAATTTTTGCTTAATGAATTCTAAAGTTCTCTCAATTTATTATATTGACTACTTTATTGCAGAAATGACTCCCTTCATTCCAGGTAATATTTCTAATTAGAAATCTCCTTTGTAATTAACAGCACTACACTTTCATTTTTATTAGTATTTACACAATGCACATTGTTACATATTTTACTTTCCTATTTTTATTTTGCTTGTTACAAAATTGTTAAACTTTTTATTGTGAGTTGAGTGAAGGTTTAAAAGCAGCTTGTCAGTTTCCATTCTGCGATTCTTATCATTCAACTGTGTTTCATTTAGATTGCCCTCTTCTCACTGCTATCCCTTATCCCACGTCCTCTCTTCATGTCCTGGTTCTATCTACTCCTCCTAGTTTCCTAGCCATCTGCACATTGTCATTAGGTCGATGCTTCCCTTTTTGTCTCAAATGGTTAATTGTTCTAAGATAGCCACACCTCACTCGTTGTATTGTTTCCCTAGTATATCTTTTGGCTGCACATTGATTGTCCACGGGAAAGAAAGGTGTTGGAAATTAAAGAGGTGGAAAAAGTCAAAGGACAACGGACCACAAATTTATAGAATTTTGTTTAAAGAATTTTCTCTTTTCTCCCTCATTTTAGCAGGCGCTGCATTTGCTTTCTTGTCTCATCTGAGAATGCCGCATAATATTTGAAATGTTTAGATGGTTGACCTGGCATCGTGTCAGCAATACAGCGGGTTCAATTGATCATCTTGTTATTAGTTCCATATTTTCTTTCTTCTTTTTTTTTGCTTCTTTCAGGCTGAACTTTGGGGTAAATATTGTTATTCCACATCGATCTGTATTATAAGCCTAGTCACAATATAGTGTTCCTTTGTTTGTGTGTGTGTTTTTAACAGGGCGTGCTGTATTTATAATACACATCTTTACATGATCACGGCCAACCTTTAAATAAAAGATCCTTAGGTGATCAAAAATTCAGTGGTGCAAACTTCCCAGCCACACGGTAAGAGCAAGATGAGCTAATCTGGAAAAGCTTCCAGCCCGGGGAGCCTTAAGGGGCAATTCCACCCTGTCCGGCCCTTTCTGCTTTGAACGTAATGGGCCCAGGAGACCCCCCTCAGCCAGCCGCTTTTTGATTGGTTTTCTCTCATGGCTGCTGATGAGCTTTTAAGACCTCAGCAACTACGTGGAAAAGAAAGCTATAGAACATGGTCTTTGTTAGTTCTACTGATCTGGATGTTCCCTGGGAGTATGGGGACTCATTCCCTCCAGGCAGAGGTCCTCATACTAAGGCCCTGGGCCACATGCGGCCTGCTGAGGACATTTATCCAGCCCCCTGGGTGTTTTTGCCACCGCTGCCTGTCCTGCTTAGCAGCTGACTTGTTCATAGTTTTTTAAAACTATAGTCCGGCCCTCCAATGGTCTGAGGGACAGTGGACTGGCCCCCTCTTTATAATGTTTGAGGACACCTGCCTGAAGGTATTTGGTTACATTTAAGAAATTTTCATAAATTTACGCCTGCATATGCCACCACTTTGATTTATGATTTTGTGGCCAGGTACCCTTATATATATATTTGTGGATATACTCACACTCTCACAAATGTGTAGTGGTTGTAAGGATTTCTTTGTTGGCTGCCTGAATGCATTCTTTAGATTATGGGGCTGATGAACCCAAGATCTACAGGAAGATGATGGGCTGGCAGCTGCAGATGAAATTAATCCACGGCCAGCAAATTTGAGTATAGTTTATAGATGTGATGATATTTTAAAATTACTGTTAATTATTTTTAGGCACAGCAATATCACTATGTATATATATAAAAAATAAAAATAATACTTCACTTATAGTGTTACATGTTTGGGCTGGGTCCGGTCCAGGCAGCCCCCACCTCCTCTCCGGCTCCTCAGGAAGATGAAACCTCACAGCCCCATTCCCAGCCTCTGGGGGGGTGGGAGGGGGATGGATGGCCTATTGAACTATGCAACTCCTGCCCCAGCACCCCAGGAAGCAAGTTATCTTCCCAGGCTGGTTTGTATAGCCCCTTTCCCAGCACTCTAGAGAGCATGTTTGCAAACAACAAGATGACTTTCCATGGATTGCATGCTGACTCAAGGCCCTGCAGCTGCAAGCAATAAAAAAATCTCCCTTCCTTCTGTCAGCATATACTTCCTTAGCTCGAGCCCAATATATCTCCCACTATATATCTCACCGACAAGCTGCGACTTTCCTGACCTAACTTGTTGGGTTGTGGAATTTGTCCGGGAGTTTTTCCTAGCCTCAATAAAGCCTTTCTTTACTTTTCTTTCTCGGCTGAACTCTATCTTTGTTCTGCACCTTTGTTTCAACCTCACATTACATAGTCAAATTTTTAGAATTCAAATTATGTGACATCCGCATTTTGCCTCAAAATAATCCATTCAGGGTGGGTAAAAATACAATGAGTGAGGATGTGAGCAAACCAAGATTGTGCTTATTTGATAGTATTTGAAGCTGAGTGAGTGAACGTGTAGGAGGCCCATTATAATATATTGTATTATATTTTAGTTTATAAATCTCCATAATAAAAAATAAAGGTGATCCACTGCTTAAACTGCATTCATCTTATTTCACCAGGCTTTGTTTCTTTTAATAATGTGTGCCACTTTCATTGACAACGGTACTCCTGCTGATGGCGCCTGTGTTTGGCAGGTGATTAAGTTGCATCTTAAAAGAATTACTGGGTCTGCCAAAACATTGAGAATCATGACTCAGTCACATTGCCACCAGGAAGCGTCACCTATCACACCATCTACTAGGCATTGTGATGTATTGTAGTTTTATTTAATTCATGTCTTTATGATGGTGGAACCTTACTGATTCACCTCTTATATCCTGATGGGTATAATAGAGGATGAGAGTATGTGCACTACTCTCTGTTTGCTGTGTATACAGCCTACCTGAGGCTCCATTTGACTGGTGTTTTGAGCTATCTGCTGATGATCAGGTGGTACTGGAGTGAACTTGGCACTCCCTTAACAGCAGTATCTGAAGGTGATGTGAAAGTGTCAGAGCCCTGTGGCATGATTGCTGTGTTAATCTGGGTACTTTATAGAAACAAATCCACAGAAACTCATGTATAAGAAAGTTTTATATAAAGGTTAAGTGCACATCAAGAAAATATCCCCACCCAGTGCTGCCCAAGCCCACAAGTCCAACTTTAACCCATTAACCCATATGTCCAACACCAATCCACAAAGTCCTCCTCCATCTCACAAAACAGACGCAATGATGCCAACTGCAGGAGGAAAGCCGAGTCAGTGAATGTGTAAATATCTCAGCACTGGCAGGGGTCTCCACATGGCTGCTCCAGCACTCAGGGCTGCATCAGGGTAGGTCCATGTGGCTTCTCCTCGGGGATATCTTGCAGGAAGTCAGCCTTGCCAGTGAAGCAGGAACTGACTAAGGCCACTGCACCCCTGTCCATTCATCAGAAAGCAAGAGACCTGAGAACTAGAAAGGTGAGGCTCACTGAGCCATTTATCCCTCTGCCCTTCAATTAACCCCACTTGTGTTTATCGACCAGGTTGGCCCAATAAATTAACTACCTCAATTGCTATCTCCAATTTGGGGGGCGGGGCAGATGGGATAAGGGAGGAGGAAAAACCCCTAACCACAGTTAAAAAAGAGGGTTTTTAAAATTTGTTTGTTTTTTAAGTAAACATTGAAAATTAGACGAATAACAGTCAGAAAAATAAAACAATGGTAGTAGGTAAAAGTGAACTAAAGAAACAATTCAATAAGCAAAACTTCGGAGAAGGGAAGAGAAAAGATAATAAGAAAAACAAAAAGAGAAAAATTCCAGAAGGTATACAAGAAAGGAACTGCAGAAGAAAAATAAACAAAAGAAGAAATAAAGGGTAAAAAGGAAAGTGAAGGAAAGAGAAAACGATGGGAGACAGAGGAACTGGTATGGGCTGGCACTTTGTGCCAGCTAATAAGATCAAGAAGTGGTCTGGAAAGAGGTGGAACTCCAGGCCTAGCTGTCTGGGGTCATGAGACCTGATCTACAATTACTTCTTACTGATAGATTTCCTGGCTGCCTATATGTTGGCTGATGTCAGCGCACCTGATCCAGAAGCTTGAAGACTATGGTCAGGTTCCTGGAAAGAAGGGTGACTGGTTATGGAGTGAGTGCTCACCCGTCCAGGGGCAGTCATAGACCCAGCACTGCATACTCAGCTGGTCTGAGGAGGCAGAGTTCACCCAGCAGGTGATACACCCAGTGCTCACCCCATGAGACCGTGGCTTCCACGTCAAGCAGTGTAGGGGCTTCCCTGGGGAGGGGGGTTATCACTGGCTACTAGATGGGTGAGGGTGGGGAGTGGCCACATTTTGAGTCACCAGAAGAATGTGGGAAACTAAGGAGGATCTCACTTTTCTTATCACCAGACACTGGCATGCCAGGCCACTGTCTGGATGGAATGCTTGTAAAAGTTCAAAATCACCACACTGCGTTAGGCTATTCAACAATTCACTTTGGGGGGATTATTTCTGTGGTTTTTTAACATGTTATAATGTGTTTAAGACAAGGATATTAGTAAGAACTTATCTGCAACTAGAAAAAAAATCCCTGCAAACCTAGCTACTACCAATATTAAGTACTGGGTGTGTGTGTGTGTGTGTGTGTGTGTGTGTGTGTGTTTTGAGACCAAACTAACTAGATGGTGCTTGGCTATTGCTACTAACCATTCTAATCAACATTGAGCTCAACTATAGGAACAATTGTGAGGATGGTGCAGGACTGGGTAACATTTTATTCTCTTGTGCACAGGGTTGCTATGGGCTGGACTCACATCAATGGCACCTAATAAATAATTTGAACAAAGCCACAAATATAACCTCTGATACATTTGGAGAAAATATGGACAAAAATCTCAAAGTCATAAAGCAAAATAAAATTAAAACACACGCCAACAAAACCCTGACTCTTTGTATTGCCTGAGATTATTGCCCTGAGATACTCTTAAGACTCTTGAATGAAAATCTTATAGATAAATAACAGAAAAAAACAAACCCACTGCCATTGAGTTCAATCCAACTCAGAAACCTCACAGGACAGAGCAGAATTACATCTTCGAGTTTCCCTGACTATCAATCTTTATGGGAATAGAAAGTGTCATATTTCTACAGCGAAGTGACAGGTTCAAACTGCTGACCTTCAGCTTATCAGTTCAATTTGGAACTCACTATACTTCCGTGGCCCCCCAAAACAGTTGTTTGTAGGTCCCATTAAGAGAATTCCAACTCATAGTAACCTGCGCACCTGAGAAGGAAACAGCACCCAGGCCCACTCCATCCTCAATTGTTGTAGACCAGTGGTTCTCAACCTTCCTAATACCGCGACCCTTTCATACAGTTCCTCATGTTGTGGTGACCCCCCCCAACCATAAGATTATTTTCGTTGCTTCTTCATAACTGTAATTTTGCTACTGTGATGAATCAGGCAGCCCCTGTGAAAGGGTTGTTCTACCCCCAAAGGGGTCGCAACCCACAGACTGAGAACCGCTGTTGTAGACCTTGTGCCAACCCATTATGCTGAGTGTCTTTCTCTTTTTCTCTGCCCCTCCACTTTTAAAACCATAATGTCCTTCTCCAGAGACTGGTTTCCCCTGATAACATGTTCAAAGTACATGAGACACACTTCCTCCATTTTTTGCCTCTAAAGAACATTCTGGTTGTACTTCTTCAAGACAGATTTGTTTGTTCTTCTTGCAGTCTGTGATCGTTAGATAATCTGTTGTCAATTTGAAAGGATTAAGAGTGAAGGAATGGCATTTAGCCTGTCAATCAGGTCACAGCTTGATGACCTCATTTGGGGGTTCTAAGGAGATACATAGCTCACTAGAGGCGGGCCACACACTCATTTCCTGGGAGACTTTGCAGCTGAGAAGACACAGGAATAACACTGGTGCCCTGAGCTAGAGGAGCCACTTGGAGTTCACTGCCAGCACTGAGATGCTTAAAAAGCCACTGGACCCATAAGACTTCCCACCTACTGGCCTTTGATCTTCTTGCATTAGACATCATTGCATGTTTTTCGTGAGTCTGAAGAGAACTTTATAGATTAGCATTGGACATATAGGCTAATATCAGACTTATGAACTTGATCTGGACTGGGCTGGGATGTTTTCTTAAGGTACAATTACTCTTTATATAAAGCTCATTCTTAGACATATATGAGTTTCTATGAGTTTGTTTCTCTAGTCTACCCAAACTAGCACACAGACCACGATACTTTCAATATTTTTCATCAATTCAAGGACATTGATTTTTCTTTGGTATTCCGTTTTCAATGTCCAATTTTTACATGCATAAGAAGCCTGGCTTGAGTCAGTCACACCTTAGTACTCAAAGTAACAGCCTTGTTTACCAACATTTGAAAGAGGTCTTGTGCAGCAGATTGAGCCAATGCAATGTGTCCTTTGATCTCTTGACTGCTGCTTCTATGCGCATTGAGCATTGACTGTGGATCCAAGCAAGATGAAATCCTTGACCACTTCAATATTTTCTCCATTTACCATGGTAAACCTATCACAATCTTTTTGCTTCTTATGGTATTGTTTACCTTGATTTTTAAAAAATGAATTATGATATTGTGGATTTTAAATATTTGTGTGCTAGATTTTTATATACATTTCATGGAAAAATTACATTATCTTCCAATTACATTTTTTTCAGGGAATTTTAACATTCCTTCATATATTTTGTTGGTTGTTTTTCATGAAGATACCTAAATTATCGCAATCTCTTTATTCTTTCAAAGCTTGAATTGATTGTCTGCCAGGAAGCTCTTGAGCAGCTTTTGTTCCAAGACCAATTTGTTCCTTCAAGTGAGACAATGTCAATGCTTAAATCTTCAACCTTTTTGTACGTGAGGGTCTTCCCATGTTGGATGCTAGGGGGAAAATTGCCCCCAGTTTGTGTGAGCTCCAGAGGTGGTTTTGATTGTTGCTTCCCCATGAAGGTGCTGTGACACTTTTCTCACAAGTCCTCTTGATAGTAGCTCACATGTCTACTCAATTTAAATTTGCTTGCAGATCTCTTAAATTTTATGCTTCTGCTTCATATTTCTAGTTGTTTTTTTCTTTGAACTCTGAATTCTGTCTCCTTGACTCAGAACATCTGACTTTGCAGTTTTCTCTTCCTGGAAATTCTCAAGAAGAAATTTGGGTAAGTTATAAGTTCTTATCATTTGTTCACTTTTCCCTAAGATCACCAGCCTCTGCCCCCTGTTGGCCAACGATTGAAAATTGTGGTGTCCTATATTTTGTACAATTCTCTCATTTTATAAGGTTGAAAGATGATAATAACTAGATGTTGAAATTCCTGTTATTTTTCTAAGCAAATAATTGACTCATTGGAGAGAATCTTTAACTCCATGACAACTTTCTGGTAATTCATGCAATTTTTAGAAAGTATTTCATTATTTTCAGTTTTTTTAAAAAATGCCTTTCTGTTGTTTGTAATGAGTAGTTTTTCTTTTAATCATCTTTGTCCTTGTTTCACCAAATTGCTAAACTATTGCTTCACTGATGCATTATGAGTAAAACACTTAGAATTATGCCTAGACTGAGTTGGACCAAGTCAAATCATATTCAGCTTGGAATGAATATATTTTGGCTCAAAGTTCCATTCACAGGCTCAAAGGGTATATTTTAATTTCTGTAAATATTTTAAACCAAATCAGCGTTTTTATCTCTGTGTATTTGAATAACTATTAATTACAAAAGAGATGTAGCATAATAATGAGATTAAATATTAAAAATTCATATAATCTCCCTCAAAATATATTCAAATTCCTATTTTAATTTCCTTACAGACCATTCAAAATATTCATTTTTAAAATAATGCATAATGTCCCATCAGGTTGATATCCAATAATTTACTTAATAACTGCCTTTGCTTGGCGTTAGGTTTACTTACCAATTTTAACAATCATGAATACTTCACTGATTTTAATGCAACCTGCATGCATAAAATATAATATTGTAAATGTGCTTCTTTTGGAAAAAACACATTTTCCTCCTCTCTTATTCATCCTATTGACATTAAATTGTCATATTCCGGAAATGATGGATGGTCAATTTCACTGTACCTCAGAACAACTCTTAGAATACTGAGAACAAAAAAAAAAAAAAGGAAAGAAAGAAATCACCAAACCCACAGCAATTGAGCCAATTCTGACTCATACAGAGGCTACATAAAGTTTATGAGGTTGCAGATCTTTAACGGAGCAGACAGCCAGCATCATGTTTCTCCTGCAGATAGGTGGTGGGTCTGAACTGAAGACATTGCGATTAGCAATCCACTGCTTACACGACAGTGCCACCAAACATCTTTACTGGAAAACAAACAAGCCACCAACTGCAATACCATCCAGTCAATTCTGACTTCTGGTGTCACTAACGAATAGGGTATAACTAGTACTGTGGAGTGTCCAACTAGTACCCCAATGTGTGCCCCCAGGGCTCCTTCACTGAAAATGCCTAGACTCCCTGCCATAGAGTCAATGCAAATTCATTGGACAGGGTAGCACTGCCCATAAGAGCTTCCCAGACTGTACCACTTCACTTGAGGAAAGTCTGATCTTTCTCCCCAGGAACGGTTTGTGTTTGCCAATCACTGACCTTGTAGATCACAGCCCACAAATGCAGCACTACCCCACCAGGGCTCCTTCGTGGAAAATGGTCTGGGAGAAATATCAACTATTCATCTAGACTCTGTTCTGTTTTCCAAATGGGCTTGCTTTTGTGTACCTGCAATGAAACCTATAATTTGAAATTAGATGTGCATCTACAATATGACACACTTCATGTTTAATTAGTGATTTTACACACCTGGAAACTAAACCCAAGCACTCTTGTCAAAAACTACTGAGCACTATCAAACTCACGGCCACTGAGTCCATTGTGTTTGTCCTTTTAGGGGCCCATCGCATTTTCAGTATTCTCCACCAAGTGCAGTCCTTTTTCTTTCTTACATATAGATTATGTAGATATAATATGCACATATAATATATTCATATATTATGTATATGTGTACACATATGTTATATACATATAATATAAACACATATCTTTACGGGACTTAGGTAACCATTTTCTCAAAGGTTATATCTCTCCTTCTCATATACTCATATGTTTAGGTATCATGGTTATATAATAACCGATATTTAGATATAAAAAATAAACGTAAGAATGGCCCATTTCCATAGTCCGTGGTTCATTTTGTCTCCATTATCTCTCATTGAGTCCTTGTGCGAGGCATATAAACTCATATGTGTGCGTTTACATAATTGCATGGTTTTGCTTGTGTGTCCCATCTTGCCTAACTACCAGTGGAATTTTTCCCCTATACACTGGGATGCTGACCTTGGCACGCTAATTTCTTAAACCCGTGGACTGCATTTAGTTGCCACGAGTTTCTGACAACCTCCACATTCTGATGCAACAAACCAGATAACCCTTTCTTCCATGGCCTAAAGCTTAATTGAGACTAGACAACGTCATTTGTAAATGCAAATAAAGATTCATCAATATATTTATGAATAAGCTTGTCACAATAATTAGCAATTAGCTCCTAGACCATTCAATTGCCCACAGCTGCTTAAAATACTTGAAAGAATTACCCCGGTCAGCTTGATTGGGTACAGGACATTTCGTTTCCACAATTCATGAATATTGCTGGCAGCCCTAAACTTCATAAAGTGTAGGTAAAACAATATGGCAAAGAAAATTGAATAAATTTTGTCACTGTGTTTACATTTAGGTGTAGAAAGACACTGAATTTTTAAAATAGGACACTGGGAAATTTGAGTACAGTTTGCAGATGTGATTATATCTTTAAACATAGCAATGTCATTATCATGTTTAAAATAATATTTTATAGTGGTACATACTTAAATCTTCATAATTCAAATTATGTGACTTCTAAGTATTGCTTCAAAATAATCCATTCGGGTGGGATAGGAGTATAATGAGTAAAATTATAAGCAAAACAAGATTGTTCACGTCTGATCTTATTTGAAGCTGTGTGAGTGGGTGAGCAAGAGGGTCCATTATATTACATTGTGTTATATTTGAATTTTTAATTTCCATAATAAAAATAAAGATGACACATTTCTTGAACTATATTCCTCTAACTTCCCCAGTCTTTATTTCTTTTAATAAGATGTGCCATTTTCAATATTGATTGACAACACAAATACTCCATGTGAAAGCATCATCATGCTTGTGAACTGGTCTTGTTCCATGGCCTTAACAGTACAATCAAATACAGAACAACCCATTTGATTGTGAGCACACATATTGGAATTCGGCTGCCTTTAAATTCTCATTACAACACTGGCAAGTTGAGAAATTTATTTCAAAGGTTTTCCTCTCATATTTAAAAAATACTAGAACAAATGAATCCATGTAAAGTGTCACATAATCTGAAAAACAATATAATCTACACAAATGTTACAAATAAAGCTTACAAAACAATGCTCAAACATCAATAGGTTTGTCAAATCCCAGTCATGTCATCTAATATAACACTGTAAGTGATGCAGCAACAGCACAACAAAAGAACAGCTCTCTAAATCATTGTAATGATTCAGCCTTCAGTGAGAAACACATTATTCATATTCAGCCTTCTTACAGGTTTCAAGCGTCTCAGTTCTTTCTTTGGAGAGTCAACATCCCTATGACAACACACATATATCCAATGGATAAGAAATAGAACAAATTAAACTGTTTATAATTAAGGACATTTAGAAAGGGCTTCAATTTACAATACATTCTCAAATAATAAAATATCTGTGAATAAGCTTAACTAAAAAGGTGAAAGACTTGCACGCTGAAAATTATATATTATCACTGAAAATAATTAAAGAAGATCTAAATAAATTAAAAGACATTATATGTTTGTAGGTTGAGAAATGTAATTTTGTTAAATTGCCAATATTATCTAAAACAACTTTTATATTCAACGCAATTGCCATCAAAATTCTAACAGCTTTATTTGCAAGAATGAAAAATCCAATTCGCAAATGTACATGGAATGACTATATATGTATTCGACCTAGGCTATCTTTAAAAAGAACGCCCTCCCAGTCTCAAAACAAATTACAAAGTGGTAAGAACCAAAAGTCAGGTGCAGATATAATGGCATACATATAAAAAATGGAATAGAATTGAGGGTCCAGAAATGACCTCATATATATGTGGCTACTTGATGTTCAAGAAAAATCCATTAAATTGGGAAAGAATAGTATCTAATAAATAGTGTTATTTATTAAAACTGTATTTCCACATGTGAAAGAATTAAGCTAGACTCATACCTCACATCATATAAAAAAATCTCAAAATGGATCAGTACTTAAGTGTAACAACTGAAACCATAAAACTCGTAGAAGACAGCACAGTGGTTCTGCCTCAGGCTATTATTTTTTTTAATCTTTTAAAAAAAATTAAATATTATTTTTGACAAAGGGTTCTTACCTATGATACTGAAAGCAAAGGGAAAAAAAGAAACAAAGTTAATAAATTGGACTTCCCCCCAATTACGAATATGTCCTTTATAGGACTTTATCAATAAAAGCAAGAGACAATCTATCCATTCAAGGAAAACTGGAAAATCCTGCTAGGGGGTTTCAAAATGTCCGTGGAAAAATTAAATTCAAAGATAATGGAATTTTTCTATGAATTTTGTGGAGCCTCCTCATATGTCAGGTAAGAGTTCAATATCCAGATACAAATAACTCCTACAGGTTAAAAAATAGCCACACAAAAACAATGGAATTTAATACCTGTTTTAGCAAAGAAGAAACACAAATAGACAACAATCATATGAGATATTCAACATTACTAGTGATTACAAATGCAAAGCAAAACCAAAATGAGATACCGGTTCATCACCACTAAGATAATGATGATGAAAAATGAATGACAGGTGATAGCAAAGATGTGGGGGTGTTGAAACTCTTATCCATTGTTAGTGAGGCTGTAAAATAGAAGTGCTGCTGCAGAAAACATCTTAGCATTTCTTCCAAAATTTCAATGCAAAGATATCACATGGCCGAGCAATTCTGCTCCTTGGCAATTCTGTTCCTAGCAGTAATCCTATATACTTACAATAATTGAAAGCAGGAACACGGATACTTGAACACCAACGGTCACTGCAATATTCACAATGGGCCAAAGATGGAAACAATCTAAATGCCCACGAATATTTAAATGGATAACTTGATATAGATGTATATACATCTATATCATATATGTGTACCTATAGATATATACACATCTATATCAGTATATATACTACATATGATATATATAGTAGATATACTATTTATAGATGTATATGCATCTATATCAGGATATATGTGTATGTCACATAAGAGTTCAATATCTACATCAATGTTTATGTATATAGTAAAATATTGCTGAGTTATAAAGAGAAATCAAATTCTGATCTATGCTACAAAATGAATGACTCTTTAAACATTATGCTAAATTAAATATGTCACAAAAACAAATGCATTATCCTACTAATATGTATAAGATGGATATATAGAGAAGAAAGTTTATTGAGAGTTCCAAGGGTCTGAGAGTGGCAGGGAGAGACAAAGCAAAAGCCATTACCTAGAAGATACAAACTTGCTATTAAATGCCCCCATCACCACTTATATTCAGCTTAGCGCTGGAACTTCTAACTAGAGACATGAGATGACAGGAAAAAGAAAAAAAGGGAATACAGTTGGGCAAAAAATTGAAACTGTCACTATTTTCAGATGATGTGATTTCATATGTAGAATACCCCAAAGACTTCCACAGAAAGGTTATACAAGATTGACAAGCAGAAATCAGTTGGATTCATGTATACCACTGAAGAGAGCTCTGAAAAAGACAACAATAAACCACCTTAATAGCCACACAAAAGATGAAATAATTAGCAATAAACCTAGCCAAAGAGAAAACTACAGATCACTATAAGAAACTAAAAGAGACCTACACAAATGGAAAAATATCCCATGTTCCTGGTCAGGGAGACTTGATATTGTGAAATGCCAATACTTCTCAAAGCAATCTATAAGTCCAATGCAATTTTTATCCCAATCCCAAATACATGTTTTATTTAAATATGTAAAAGTAATGATTTAGTAGCTATTAGCAAAACAAATCAATAGAACCATGCTTCTTTGCAGATCAGGGGACAATGAAATGTTTAGCGACAATTTCCCCATACAAACATGAAACAATATTCATTTAGAACACCCTCAAAAATAACTAATGGGTGATGAAAACATAGAAAGTTCTACCAAAGCAAACCACAAACTGAAAATTCTTGGGGTGATGCATATTTTAAATTCAATAAGCTATTACTATTAAAGACATTAAATGTCAATTGTCTCCATTACTAGACATTAAAGGGAACACTTTAATTTTCTCAATTGTCAATTCTTAAACTTGAAATTACTATTGTACCATATATTAAAATAGTTTAGATAAAAATAGCTTCTTTCAACAACGTGGTTTATTTATTTTTATTGTTCTAAAAGTATAGTGATCTATGTACACTTAAAATCAATCACCATCAATGGAAAATAAATATTTTTCATATTCATTAATCATGTATTTTCCTCTATGGCAAAAATTAAACTTACAAATAAACATGCATTACTGAAGGAAAGTCAATACTATAATGACTTGTCAAGTGCTTTCAATGGAAGAGAATTTAGAATTACATTTCCACATCAAAAATAGTCTACGATGATAAAAAACATAGGGCATATGCAAAAGTTGAACCAGTTGGAAGGATTTTAAAAATCATTTCCGAGTCCATGTTTTTATCATGTCATACACCAACATGGCATTGTACCTGATTCTTAACAAAAGCTAACCATTTAAACAAATCGGTAAAATAAATTTTAGTGGCTACTTTTACCCATGTGGATTGTCAAACTGAACTTCAATTTCCTTTGATTGGTTTTGCAGAGGAACAGAGAAGTAAAAATGAAATATAGAAATAGAAATGGTCAAATAAGCAAAAATTGTTATTCACTGTGACATGGTTATATAGAATTAATTATGCTATGCATATTCTTTCTATTTTGTTGAATTTCAAGGTAAAAAGCCCTTACCTCTACAGGTTCACAAGACAAACTAATAACAAGAATGAATAAGGAGAATGTAATGTAGGCATTAGTTGAAATTAAAAAACAATGGCACAAAACTGATGCCCACAGCAAAGTGTTTCCAAATGCAAGCAAAGGTTACTGAAACCATTTCATATTTTCCCTTGTACACACGGGGAAAAATTGCTTTTCTTCCTATTCAAAATCTTCTTGAATGTTGATGGGGGTCTTCTCCCTTGCACTGATGATTCATATTTTTGCTTTTATACTAATGTGATCTTCTCTTTAGCACCTTAGGGCGATATGTTTTCCATTCTTTTCTGTGGACTGTCCCAGCTGGGAAGAACAGAAGGAGTGGATGTATCATGATAATAACCGATGCGTGGTGTGACAGGGAATATATGGAAGGGGAGTGGTTGATAGGCAGGGGGAGGGGAGTTTTGGAGTAATTAATAAAGGTGGGAGGGGGAGCTGATCATGAAGGAACAGCTCACTTTGGGGGCAGATCAACCAGAGGGTGGGGGGTGATGTGAGAGGGATGTTCTAGGATGGCTTGGTGGTGATTGTACAATTCCCCCTTGAAAAGTTTGAATGATTGAGCAATTCAGTTCTATGATATGTAAATTATGTGTCAATAAAACTGTTGGAAAGTAAAATAAAAATGAATTCTTGATAGAAATGATCTATTTTTCAAGGAGCATCCATCAGTATCACATGGCGTGAACTTTGTAGACAAATTTAATGTCATTACAAAAGCAAATTGGACAATAATCATGTATATTAGCATATGTAAAGCTGTAATGACATGAAGATAACCTATATAAATAAGGAGATTTTAATTTTTTTCCCTTAACAGTTTCAAGAATCAACCAGATGAAATTGCTTATAAAAATTTTACTGATGGCTTTTGAGGTCTATTGGCAAAGGAAGATGGGTGGTTACCACTGGGGCTGTTGCTGGTTCCATTCATAGTACTGGTGATGTGAAGTAATTGAGGATGAGGAGACTAGACTGGAGAGCTGGGGCTAGGCAAACAAGAACACGTGGAGAGAATACCTCCTGCTTCCAGAGTTAAATTCTAGATTAATTTGTAATCTCCAATATCCACTAGTCTATGAAGTATTTAGTTTATTGTGCCAACCTGGCCAATAAACACATGTGGGGTTAATTGAAGGGCAGAGGGATAAATGGCTCAGTGAGCCTTGCCTTTCTAGTTCTCAGGTCTCTTGCTTTCTGATGGACGGACCAGGGTGCAGCTGCCTTAGCCAGTTCACTGTTTTATCTGGCAAGGCTCCCTTCCTGTAAGACATCCCCAAGAAGAAGCCACATGGATTTACTCTGATGCAGCCCTGGGTGCTGGAGAAGCTGTGTGGAGACCCCTGCCAGTGCTGAGATGTTTACACATTCACTGACTCGGCTTTCCTCCGGCAGTCGGCATCAAGGCGTGTGCTTTGTGAAATGGAGGAGGACTTTGTGGATTGGTGTCAGACAAATAGGTTAATGTTGTACTTGTGGACTTGGGCAGCACTGGGTTGGGATGTTTTCTTGATGTGCACTTAATCTTGATGTAGAACTCTCTCTTCTACATGCATCTCTGTGGATTTGTTTTTCTAAAGTTCCCAGACTAACACAGTTCATCTCTCTGGTGGCTGATCTTCCTTTACAAAGAGAATTTATTTCAAAGGGAGTGGCCTGCTCCTTTGCCAGGTACAAATGTGGGCAATATTCACTAGTGTATTGTAATTCTTCAATGGTTTTTCTTTATGCATGGATCAATCTTTAAGTATTTGATATATCTATTTCACTTCTGAGAAATTTTGTTTGGTTCATCACAGTCAATGCTTCTGGGCATTGTAAATATCTTTCATCATTCACCTCCTCTTGATTTCTCTATCTCTTTGTTTGCTTTCCCATACAATTTGTTCTAGTTAAAGAATTCAGTGGATACACGTATTATCTCATCATCAGTTATAGTCTCATATCTTCATCTACAACTTCTTTCTCTTCATTTGAGCCATTGGCAGCATCAGTGAAAGATAAGCTGCATAAAAAGCCCCTTTTCTCTTCAGGTAATTCTTGGAAAAGCCCTGGAGCTAGTTTATATACAATATCTTAAAGAATTGTGTCTTCAGGAGTGGTAGGACAATACTTGTTTGTCTCTAGGTAATGCACAATGCATGTTTTACAGAAAGAATGTAGATATTCTATTCTTGTTGTTGTGGCATCAATGAAGTACCCTCACAGAGCACACACAATAGATGAGGATTTAGCTCAGTGGCTCTTAATTCTTGCTGTTCAGTTCCTTTTAGCTTAATAAAGATCACCCCAAAGGATGTAGTTGAGGAATGATAGAAGCAGACGGAAAAGACAGTGAAATGTAAAAGTAGGTTGGCAGAAAATGAATGTGAGCCAAGCAGCCATCTTGGAAGTGAGCTGCAGACACAGCTGTGAATGGCAATGAGTAGTTGAGAGAGGCCACCATGTTCAGCTCATGCTGGCTCCTGAGCTGGCTTCCTCCCTCTCTTCATTGTTTAAAGAAAAAAAGAAACAATATTTTTTTCAATTAGCAGCCATTATCAATTTCATATGAAGAGGAAAGATCAGCACAGGATCAGCAAAGAACCCATTAAGAACAAAGTAGGAGTCTTTGCATTACTTGATCTCAAAACCTATTACACACATAGTCAAATCAGCCTGATAATGGTACAAAGATACACACATAGACCAAACAACACAATAGAAAACTCAGATATAATTTTATCCACCTACAGGCACTGATCTTCAACAAAGGGAAAGAAAACTATTGAATGGGAAGGAGATAGCCTTTTCAATCAATGGTTTGGGCCTATTTGGGTTCCATCTGCAGAGGAAGGAAATGAGGCCCTTAATTTACCCATGCACAAAACAAATTCAAGAAGGACTCAAGATCTAAACATAAATCCCAGAAATATAAGGATCATCAATAAGAAATTAGGAACAAACTTAAGTGCCCTATTTTAGCCTATACACATACAACGGACTCATACACAGTAGAGGACAAAATCGTTAATGGGGCCCTATGAAAAGTAAGACAAATATGCACATCAAAGGCTTCATCAAAAGACTACAGATGGGAAAAATATCTATAGCAATTGCACAAAGGAAAAGGGACTAATTACTACAATCTGTTGAATTTTCCGACAGCTCAATAAGAAAAAAATAATAATCCAATTAAAATTGACACACCTAGAGCTTGAGAACTTAAGTCAGAAAATACACGATGTCTGAGGAAGCTGGAGAAAGCTGCACCATGATTGGTGAGTGGTCAGTAGGTGGACAAATAAGATCTTGCTATATCAATACCCTGTATGTTTTATTATGATATGTATTACCCTAGCAAACCTGTGGTGGTCATTCTGTTTTATTTGGCTTTATTTTGTATACAATAGGGTGCATCCCATAGGTGCTGTATCACTAGAGATTACTCTTCTAAAGTTTGTGATATGTGTTTTTCTGTTTTTCAGCAAATGAAACCCAGGATCAATGAACCTATAGGGATAGGAAGTAGAACAAGGGTTTCGGTGTGTGTGTGTGGGGGGGGTGGTGGTGAAGTGAGGGGGGTGTAGGTACAGGGGAGGGGTACAGTCATAAAAGGGAGATGATATCAAGAAACCAGTATCAGAGCCTAAAATGTGAGCATCTGGCTTGCAGAAGGCTGTGCATGAGATTGGGAGCCCAAGGTCCATTTGTGGAACTACATAGGAAGTAAGCCTCTGGGGAACTCTCTGTACCCACAATTGAGGGATAGGAGGAAAGTGATTGCTAAGCAGAATGCATTAGAAAGTTGAGTATGGAAGTTAAAAGGCATAAGTTTGACTTAAACAGTTAAAAGTTTGCCGCATGCTAGACCTGATCTGGATTCCAAATTTTTCAGTATATTTGGTTTGCTTTGTTTGTTTATATATTAGGGTGTATCCCTGAAGTATTAGATCACTGGGTGCCACCCTCTTGAAGTTGTGTTACATGTTTTTTTTCTTGTTTTTTTTTTGGTATATAAAACCCAGGATTGATGAACCTAATGAGATAGCAAGTAAAATACGGATCACAGGAAGAGGGGATCAGTGGTGGTGGCAGGGAGAAGGGGAGACAATGTCAAGGAGTCCATGGAGAAAAGGAATGTTTGGAAACTGACTGTGGTAGCAAATGTACAATTCTGCTGGACACGACTAAACAATGGTATGATATATGTATTAATTCCCAATCAATAATAAAGTAATATAAAAAATAAAGAAACTTTTCCATTAAAACTTTTTAAATGGCTAAAAGAATTGAACAGGCACTTCACCAAACATGACTTTCAATGCCTAACAAACAGATGGAAAAAGGCTCACAATTACTAGCCATCTGGGACATGAAAATCAAATCAGCTCTCAGAAAGCACCTTATACCAACCATGATGGAGGGCCCAAGTTAAAAAAAAATCAAACAGAAAACATCAAATCATGGTGAGGGTGTAGAGAGACTGGAACTCTTACACATTTCTGCTAGGCTTCTAAACATGTACAGGCATTGGGGAAAGCAATATAAAAACAACTGGAAATAGATGTCCCATATGACCCAGCAATACCTTTGCTAAGTATATGAGGTGGAATTGAACTGGGTGGAGGGAGCTTTCATAGTAAGTGTTTTTCCAGCTAGGCGAATATCGAGCAACTCACTTTGAGTTAGTACACTCAGTGGCATCACCTGGGAAGGTTCTCTTTGGTCACAGTGAATTTTTTGGTCATAAAAGCAGTTTGGCTCAAACCTCGTTTTTTTGTGATAGCCGATTTAAGAGAACAGCATGCGGCTGTGAAATTGTTTCCTGCTTTGGAAAAATGCCACAGACACTTGTGATTGTGAACAACTTCAAGGACAGTTGTGGGAAAAACTCAAGTGTATGAGCGATTTTCTCATTTCAAAAAAGGTGAAATTTCTATTGATGCCAAAACCTCATTCTGGGCATCCATCATCTTCCCTAATGGATGAAAATGTCAAGTCATAATGCATTTGGAGTCCATTCCACTAGGTAAGACTGTTAATCAAGCTTTCTCTTTAGAGATTCGGAAATGACTGTGCAAAACTGTGCAACAAAAAAAGACCCGATGTGTGGAAGACTGGTTTTGTCATCACGACAATGCACCTACTCACGCACCCATCACAGTGCACCAGTCTTTGGCGAAAAAACACCATGCCTCTCTTGCCCCACACACCTTATTCACCTGATCTTGCTCCATGCAACTTCTTTTTGTTTCCACAAATGCAGAGGAACATGAAAGGACAGGGATTTGACAATGTAGAAGAGGTGAAGAAAAAAAAACAAGAGAGGTACCATCAGTCATCCAAACATGAGTTTGAATAATGTTTCCAAGAATGGAATCATAGATTTGACAAATGTATTAAGTATAACGGAGAGTATATTGAAGGTAATGATTGCTTTGTAAATAAATAAATGCATTGTTTTAGAAAAAAAATTCATTTGTTTTTTTTTCTGGGGGTGGAAGGGTGGGAGTGGTTTACCTCCTCGTATACCCTGAAGCAATAATAGGAAAAACAGGAAGAGATGTGTGCTCTATGTTCATCACAGCGCAGTTTACAACAGCAATCAGTTGCAAACAACCCAAAAGCCCTTCTGTGGAAGAATGGATAAAGGAACTCTCATACATTCCCACAACGGAATGCTCGGCATCCCTAAATAACCGATGAAAACCTGAAACACCTCTTGACATAGATAGACCTGGAGACGTTATGCTGTTTGAAGTTAGTCAATCACAAAATGACAAATAGTTTATGAGATCAGGAACATAAGGATAAATGCCAAGATAAAGTCATGTGACTTTTCTCACGTCATATAATCTTCTAATCATTTTTCCCAAGCAACAAGGTGATGTGCCTGCCAAATTCTCATGATCCAACTACAGTATCACCCTCTAATCTTCAGAGCTACCTTGACAGAGGAGGCCTCCCATCAGCTGCTATCAGTTTCACATGACATGGGTAGAGGTCTTGCCGTAAAGCATTGTTCTATGATCACCCCAAATCAATACAATAGAGCGCCTATATGGGTGCTCATTGAACCTTAATGGAAATTCAAATCCATAGGTAGGGGTGATCTCTGTCTCAGAGGAGGTTATTTCAATTCTGTTGATGTGTAAACCAACGTGTCATTGGGGAAAATGCTTAATATAATATATAGACCATCATTTGAGAGTATGTCTGGTATTACGTTCCTAATTAGGCACTTTTGACCAAATTCCTATCTAGCTTTTGGTGACCCAGAATGAGTGCTACAGACAACCAGGATTTTAGACTCTGTCCTTTTGAGGTGCACATCCCCCATAGGCCATACTAGAAGGATCCAATTTTGAAGTTCCCTTAAGTGAACCAGACTCTATCTTGAACTCACCCATAGCAGATTAAAGGAAATGAAATACTTACATGGATTTAAGCCTGAAATGTCCTAGCATGAGAAGAAACAGATTACTACTATCCCTAGGTTATGTATATTGAAGTCATTGGACTTTGGTCAGCTTGGAAATCCTTCCTGGTTCGAAAGACCCTTAAATGCATTTTTTTCTAACATTATGTGTTAACTCAGCTCCACAATAAGTGAAAATACTTATAATTCTGAGAAAGTAGCCTCCTGAGAGGTTGCCTCTGTTCTGATTAGTCAGCAATCAACAGACAAAGGTTTATCACGTTGTTCAGATGCTAGGAGAAATTCATTCCAAAACACTTCACCAGCAAGATATTTTGGGCTGACAAGCATGGTTCTGTCATTTGCATTGTAGTAGTTACAGAATCTGTTGTCAACTTGACACTTATAAGTGAAAGGGTGGAGTTTAGCCTGTCAATCAGATCACAGCTTGATGACTTCATTTGGAGGCCCTAAGAAGATAAGTAGCGCACACTCACTCCCTAGGAGACATTGCAGCTGACAAGATACATGGAACTAGGGTAGGGCCCTGAGCTGGAGGAGCAACGTGGAGACCCCCTACCAGCACTGAGATGCTTACAACACCACTGGATCCGCAAGACTTTCTATACATTGGCCTGTGATCTTCCTGTCTTTGGTGTAATTGCATGCGTTTCATGAATCTGAAGAGGACTTTATAAATTGGTATCAGACACATGGGCTAATATCGGACTTATGGACTTGATCTGAACTGCTCTGAAATGTTTTCTTTATATTCAATTGGTCTTTTATATAAACCGCTATCTTATATACTTATGTGTGTGTATGAGTTGGTTTCTCCAGTCAACCCAGATTAACACATGCATATCGAAGTTTATGCTACATTATTCTTCAATTACTTCATAATCTTGCCTTTTCAAGATGAATTAAACACAAGCAAACATCTTTCTGGTATTCTCTGCTTTCAACAGAGATCCACCTGATATGAGCAATGATATCCATAATTACATATCCTCCTCTAAATCTAATTAGAATTTCTGGCAGTTCCTGTTGCTGTACTCTTTCAATCATTTGTAAATCTTCAGCACGGTTGTATTGGTGTGTGAAACCCTTATTATTGCTTGATAATTTCCACATTCTTTGGGGTCACTTTTCTTTGGAACGGACACAGATATGAATTGCTTCAGTTGATTGACCAAGTACATGCCTTCCACCTTTTCTGACAAACCAGTGAGAGCTGCTAATGCTGCCTTCATTTGTTGAAACATTCTCACTGCTATTCTTTTAGCCGTTGGATCCTTGTTTGCTTCCAGTGTCTTTAGTGCAGTTTAGACATCCTCCAACAGTTTTGATTATATGCCAACTCCTGGAATTTGATCAAAATTATTTTGGTACAGTGACATTATTTTTCCTTCTTCGTTTGATGCCTTTTTGTATCATTTAATATTTTCCACTTGGAGTCTTTCAATATTACAAATGGAGGCTTGAATTTTTTCTTCAGTTCTTTGAGTTTTTGAAATATTAAATGCGTTCTTCCCCTTATGTTTTTCTAACACCAGGCATTACAAATTTCATGATAATGCTTTCTTTTTCTTCAAGCTGCACACTGACATTTCCTGTTCAACCCATCTACTACATAATTTCTTCAATTTAATTACCTATGTTAAGAGCAAGTTTCAGTCTTATCTAACATCATTTTGGACTTTTCTTTCTTTTCTGCCACTTTCATGACCTTTTGCTTTCTTCATGCATGATATCCTTGATGGAATCCTATAACTTGTCTAGTCTTCGATCATTAGTGTTCAATGTGACAAGTATATTTTTGAGATGATCTGTAAATTTAGATGAAATATCAAAGCTGTATGTTCACTCTCGTACACTTGTTTTCATTGTCTTCACTTTCAACTTGAATTTTCGTGGAAACAAATAAAGGTTCCACGGTTGGCTCCTGGCTTTGCTTTGGCTGATGATATTGAGTTTTTCCAAAGTTTCTTTTCACAGCTGTAATCAATTTCATTCGTGTATATTCCACCAAATAAAGCACAGATGGATAGTTGTTTTTACCTTGTTGCAATAAAAAGATATTTCCAATGAATATGTCATTGATGTGATAAAATTCTATCACATAATCTCCAGGATCATTTCTGTCACCAAGGTTATATTTACCAACTCCTGATCTTTCTTGATTCCAATTTTTGCATAACCAACACAGTTTTCAGTGCATATTGTTGCATGTTTAATCAATTTCAGACTGCAAAAGTTGATAAAAATTAATTTTCTTAGCTTTGGCATTTGTTAATTATGCATAAATTGGAATTATATTCATATTAATTGGTTTTAAAGTATAGGCATAAAAATATACTACATATGATCATTGTGCGAGTCCGGAAGATCTTGAAAAACTATAATGATAAATGTGACCTGATTCTCTTTTGTCATTTTTTATTACTTCCAAGTTTCCTAGATTCATACTTCATGCATTTCACATTATGATTACTATTGTATATTTCTAGTTATTTCTTCTCATTTTGATTTATACGCATCAGCAAATAGAAGCCCCCAAAGATTTGCTCCATCTTTGTCATTTAGATTGACTCTATTTTGAGGACGTAGCTCTTCCCTAATTGCATTTTCTGTCACTAGATCTCACGAAATTCCACTTCTATTCCTAAGATTTCTGGTGGTTTCTGTTTCAAAGGTGTACTGCTTCTTCCTTCTTCTTATTCTCACTGACTATGGAAGCTGCTAAAAAATGGTTGACTCTGCTGTGATTTCAAATACTGGTGGCATAGCTTCCAGTATTACAGCAATGTTCCATCCACCGTAACATGAAAAACCAACGGGGAGTGAGTGCTCGATAAAGTCATAGTAGAGTTGAACTAACGCAATTGAAAACAAATTCAGATAAATGGAGAAGACGTAAATGGGAAGAAAGAATTCTAATATTTTGGTTTTGTAGATTCATTATGTAGCAGGTAACATTATTATACTTATATAAATAGAAGTAATAAACAAATATAACAATGCTGACTGTTAGATAATAAATCCAAAAAACCAACAATATTGTGATATTTTCTTCATCTGCACCTTCTCCACTCATTCTGAAATTTATAACATATGAATTTAAAGAGTTCTGAATTATTCTTATATATCTCTTGAATTTTTTTCCTTTTGAATCTTTGTGTTTCTATGCTATATTATTTTAGCTATCTTTATTTCATAGTTTCATTTTCTCCTTTTAAAAATCTCCTTAATTTTTAAAATCAATTTAGACATGAGATATAAAATTAAATGTTGAGTTGGCTAGGTAATGGTTCACAGATGTTTGGTAAAGTATTAACCTAATTGCTGTCATGGAATAGCTTACATGTGATTAAATCTGCTGGCCTTGGGTAGAAGCCATAGTGTAATCTAATGCAACACAATGTACTTATCTTAGGTCTAATGTAATCAATCAACCAATTCAAAAGAGATTTTTCCTAGGGTTATTTCTGCCTCCAGTCTATAAATAGATAAGTTGGCGCAACTCTCACCCCACTGTCCTCTTTTCTCTCTCCTAACCTGACAATCGCCTAACTTAATTTCTTTAAGTAAATTCCTGTCTTTCTCTTCATGAAAAAGGGAATTCAAATATAATGGAATTTCCTCCAAAATATTAATATACATCCTATCCTCAGCTGAGAAGCTCTGGTAGCTCAGTGGATTAAGTGTTGGCCTACTTACCACAAAGTGTGATTCAACCCTACCAATTTCTCTCTGAGAGAGGCAGCAGTCTTCCTCCATTTACTCTCACAGTCTCTCCAACTCTGTGGAGCATTCAACTCTGCCTTTCCAGGGTCCTTATTACGAGTTAGAAATTGATTGATGATAGTGGGGATATTATTTCATTTTTCCGTAGCCCCCTTCACTCCAATCCAAATAAAACTCTTGTCTTCTCTTTCAAACAGAATATATGGTATGTGCTTCATTTGTCATATTTCTTATTTATTTCTTCTGCGAGTGTTTTTAAACTTCAAGCAGTTCTATTATTCCAAAAGCAGAAGTCCTAAAGTTGTATGCATCAATGATAGTGGAGTGTGTTTTGTTTTTGACAGATTATTTTGAACATTTTTGCATTTATATTATTTTTAGTAATTTTGAAATTAGTCTGTCAGGTTCCTTAAAATTATCTTTTAAGGTTCGTGGTAAAACTGCTTTAAATATTATTTTGTCAAAAATAAACTTTGTAAGTATAAAGACTCAGAATTTCCATTCATGAACATATTATATATTATTCATCTTATTATGTCTGTAACCAGTTACTGATTTGACCTATTTTTATAGAAATGACTTCTGATGTTTATTTCTATAAATAGGAAGTTGTTCATTTTTATGTGCAAATTTTCCTGATTCTAATAGCTTTTTTTAATTTCATGGGTTGTATAGGCAGACAAGTATATTTTAAGAGAAATAAAGAAAGAAAAAGATGCACGGTGTGTTAGTCTGGGTAGACTAGAGAAAAAAAATCCACAGAAACTCATAAGTATATAAGAGATAGTTTAAATAAAAGGTAAGTGTACATTAAGAAAACATCCCAACCCAGTCCAGTCCAAGCCCATAAGTCCAAAATTAGCCTATATGTCCGGCACTGATCTACAAAGTCCTCCTTAATCTCACAAAACACACGCAATGATGTCAAATGCAGGAAGAAAGCTAAATCAGTGAGCATGTAAGCATCTCAGCGCTGGCAGGGCTGCTCCACACGGCTGCTCCAGCACCCAGGGCTGCATCAAGATAGGTCCATGTGGCTTCTCCTCAGGGATGTCTTGCAGGAAGTGAGCCTTGCCACCAGAGGCAAAGAACTAGGTAAGGAAGTTGCACCTTGTTCTGACCATCAGAGAACAAGAAAGGCGAAGCTCACCGAGCCATTTATCTCTCTGCCCTTCAATTAATTCCACATGTGCTTATTGTCCAGATTGGGTCCACTTACAACAACCCAGTGCTCTGAGGAGACAATAATATTCTTTGACATGAAGAATCTTCATTCCAGTTGGAACCTTATGAGTCCGCATCTATAAGCAGTCAAATCAGGACAGGCCATCCATAAAGTCTGCAGCAGTATGCACCAGTTCACAGGCTCAAATAACTTTTCTTCATCTGGGCGGGTTCTGGTCAACTCTATGTGCGCTGCCTCACTTCACCTCCCCAGAGTTCCCATTGGTGGCCTTCCCTTTAGACCATGGACTCGTCACAAATACTCAACAAGCCTAGCCCCCTTGTGCTAGGTCATTATTAACTTTCGACCAATCAACCCATCTCATCTTCTCTTTTTCCTGTAAACCAAAACCACAGGTGTCTGTGGCCAGACTCAACCATCTCTTTGTTGCTGCTTTTCTCCCACTTCCACTCAACAAGTGGATCCAGGTGGTCACCTAGCAAGCATTTCAGCCTACCCACACGCTCTCTTTAACATTCAGTCCCAGAGAGGAGTTTTCTTCATGGTTCTAGATTTTTTTCAGCTACTGTCACAAACCACTGGTTCAAAATTCCAAAATCTAGAGTTCCTTTTTTCCTTCAATCTATCAATCTTGCCCCCATGTAACGTCCTTGGCATGCAAACGTCCTGAGTACTCCAAAGCACTGGGTGGGGTTCCTCTTTTCCAAGCTTTCTTTGCATGCGTGGCCTAAACCCATCTAAAAATCACATTTTAATGGATGAAAGCAAGTGGGCTTACAAACTTTATTTTCATAGTTCCCAATAAACATTTCTATAAATAATTATATCAACAACAAGCAGAAGAAATCAGTATAAACAAAAATAGAATTAGATACTAAATTAAATTCTTAAAACAGTCAAGTTCAATTTTTATCTAGCTTATCTAAATCCTTATCAACACTATTTTATTTATACAAAAATATGGGATTAGGTCTCTGAGAGCATTAAACCAGAGCCAGGCTTTCTGTCAGGCATTTTGACCTTCTGTCAGCCATTTTCCTTAAGCAGCATGGTTCCTGAGAAATTCAAATGGTGATTTCTACCCCTGAACTCAAAATATACATTAATCACATTCATTTTTGCCATTTTAAACAGGAATAACCAAAGACTACAACCAAACAAAATAATCAAAAGTTTAATTTACCATATTCTTTCCAAAAACAACAACTGAGTAAACAGTGGGGCTTTATATGGCCTCTGGCTAGCCAAAGAAGAAAAACTACCCTGGGGGGAGCTGAAACAAATATCTCCTCTCCAGTTTGTGATTTGTCTCTCCTGATCCCCACTCTCAGTACCATAATATGTTAGTCTGGGTAGACTGGAGAAACTAATCCATAGAAACCCATACCCTGTTTCCCTGAAAGTAAGACACCCTCCCCAAAATAAGACCTACTTGCAGTTTTGCCTCTCACTGAAATATAAGACATCCCCTGAAAATAAGACCTCTCTGAAAATAAGGCCCCCCGAAGCTACCATAAATCTGGACTCTGGATCATTGTGGCGGGCACCACCGCACAGCTCACTGTTGGCTGCAGCGCAGCCAGAGCAGACAGGATGTGCAAGGTCTCTTTTAATAAAACAATAAACAATAAATGTGTACCATATTCTTCTTCATGGAAAAATAAGACATCCCCTGAAAATAAGACCCAGCACATCTTTGGGAGCATAAATTAATATGACACTGTCTTATTTTTTGGGGAAACAGGGTATGTATATAAGAGTTTTATATAAAAGGTAAGTGTACATTAAGAAAGCATCCCAGCCCAGTCCAGTCCAAGCCCATAAGTCCAACATTAACCCAGATGTGCGACACTGATCTACAAAGTCCTCCTCAATCTCACAAAACACATGCAATGACACAGAATTCAGGAGGAAAGCCAAATCAGTGAGTGTAGAAGCATCTCAGCACCGACAGGGGTCTCCACACAATTTCTCCAGCACCCAGGGCTGCATCAGGGTAGGTCCATGTGGCTTCTCCTCGGAAGGAAGTGATGCTTGCCAGCTGAGGCAAAGAACTAGGTAAGGCAGCTGCACCCTGGTCCGTCCATCAGCGAACAAGAGACCAGAGAAGCAGAAAGGCGAGGCTCACCAACCCATTTATCTCTCCTCATGCAGGGCAAAAGGAAAACAGAAAAAGACTTATTATTTTCTTTCCTTTCAAATGCTAACCCTTCGATGATTTTATTATTACTGTAAATCTTTATGGAAGCAGACAGGCTCATCTTTCTCCCACTAGTAGGTTGGAACTGCTGACCTTACTGTTAAAAGCCCAGTATTGAATCCATTACTATTCCCCCAAGGCTTTTTCATATGTACTGGGCCAATAACCAATAAAAAAGCACCAGAGCCATAACTAAATTTAACCGAATATATGTAATTTTCACGCATGGGTTACACATTGGACTGCATGAAATTTTAATTTGTTTTCATCTCATCACTCTTCGAACATTTAATTAATACTCCCCACTGTCTGAATCCCTTGCATTATTCTGAAATAAAGGATTAATTCTTTGGTGTGGACTTTTATTAACAGAATTTTCATAAGAATCATTGACCACCACTATTTCTTCTACATATAAGATACATTTTTCTTTTCTTTATTACTGACAACATCATTCTTTACCAAATTTTGTAATGTTCATTTGTATTATTTGAATTCAAGACAGTCTCCAGCTATTATCTCTGTTTTACCTTTTTCCCCAATGGGTTTCAATGAGCACATTCAACCTGAAATTTCAGTCATTGTCCAGTTAAGATATAGCTTCTTTTACTATTTCTTTTATTAAGAATCCTGGTGTCACAGTGGTTATACATTGGGCCAATAATCACAGGTCAGCAGTAGTAAACCACCAGCTACAGTGTGAGAGAAAGAGGAGGCTTTCTATTTTCATAGTGTTATAGTCTGGGAACCCACGGGGGCAAGTCTACCATTCCGATAGGGTCATGATGAGTCAGAATCGACTTGAAAGCAAAGAGAAGATTTCTTTCACTATTGATTTTTCTCCTAATTAAAACATTCTTTCTTGATATTTCTACAGCATTTAATTTTTTCTGTTTGGTTGAAATGAACTTGTTTGTCACTAAAGATGCCAAGTCTATTTCCATGTCACTTTTCCTCCTTTTTTTTTTTTTAAAGGCACTCAGCCCACTGTTTAGATTTAAGGGATAAGAAATCTGAAGGGGTTTTTTTTTGGTTTGTTTGTTTTAAAGAAACATACTATATATATTCACACAACCTAACTCAAGAAATAAAATTAACAATAACCTACATGCTTGTGGATCTTTTTCTCCCTCTTCCCTCCTCTCCTCACACCACCCTCAATAACTTCTCCTTTCCCTCTCTGTTCCTGGCTTGTCCCTGACCTCCACAAATCACCAAAGTCTTGTCTATTGGTATATAAACAACATTTATTTTCCTTTGTTTTTCCTTACACCATGTGACATTCCTTATCTCGCTAATATTGACTGCATTTGCTAAGCATAATGTTCACGTCTATGTCTTACGATGTTTAAGAGAAGTGTCATTATTTCCTGTGGATGCATAATATTCTATAATGCACAGAGTCACTGCACCATAAAGAACTGGTTAACATTTTATCATTTCAGGAGAAAACATATGAGTATGAACCATTGGTGCTGAAGGAAGAAGTTCAAACCGCACTAAAAGCATGATCCAAAACCAGACTCTAGGAATCGATGGAATACCAACTGAAGTATTTCAACAGCTGATGAAGCACTGCTCTGTGACAGGAAATTTGGAGGAGTGCTATTTGGCCAACTGACTGGAAGAGATCCATATTTGTGCCCTTTCCAAAGAAAGGTGACACAATTGAATGCTCACATTATAGCATAAGACACGCAAGTAAAACGTTGATGATAATCCAGCAATGGTTGCAGGGATTCCATTGACTGGGAGTTACCAGAAATTCAGGCCAGATTCAGAAGAGAATTTGAAACAGCGAGTATTATTGCTGATGTCAGAATAATTTTTGGCAGTCAGATCAGGCACACTGTCCACACTGTGTCTCCAATGCTGTCCCCTGTTGCACTACGGGTCAGGGAGGGACATCATATCTGACAGTGGGGGCACCCTATGGTCCTCTCTGTGTACTGCCTGCTCTGGCAGGAATGTCATCCTGCAGGGTTCTTGGGCCAGGATGCAGTCCACTCTCTCTTGATCTGAGTACATTTCTTTCAGTCTGTTGAAGGAGTGCTTTGTAGTTTTCCTTGGGTAAGTCTTTTGTTTCTCTGCTAAGATTTACCCCTGAATATATTGTGTTTTGTGAAGTCATCCTAAGTGGCATTGTTCTTTTGAAATCCTTCTCTTTCTTTTATCCCCCATACTATACAAGAATTCAACTGATTTCTGTATGTTGTTCTTATAGCTGTTACACTGACTTTTTTTTCAACTAGTTTGAGCAGTTGTTTCATTGAATATCTTTGTGGTTTTCTATATGTAGGATTATATTGTCTGCAAATAAAGGGATTTTTATTTCTTCTGTGCCGACGTGGACATTTTTAATATCTGCTTGATGTTTATGGCACTAGCTAAACCTTCCAGGACTATATTGAATAAAAGTAGTGAAAGAAGACAATAACAAAATCCTAATGTAACCAAGGGAACATATCAGAGCATAAATTGTGAGCACCCAATTTGTAGAAGGCTGTGGAGGACGGTTGGAACCCCAAATCCACCTGCAGAGTATCGAGTCAGATTAAGCTTCTGGCAGATGCCCTCTAGTCACCGGCAAGGGTCTCAACAAGCATTACTAACAGACTGAGGGCATCTGTAAACTTGATTTTGCCCAATCAGACTTGATGCTGTGTCAGTTGACCTCCCTCTTGACCCCACCTGAATTTCCAAGTATTTTTCCCTGGTTCCGTGACAAAAATTTCTTCCCTGGCCTTTAAAATATTGATGGTGGTCTTTTCTCACTTACTCATTACTTGTATTTCTGTGTCTACATTATTATTATTTGATCCTTTCCACTTTAAATAAATAAAGTGGTGAAAAAGGATAGTCTTACCTCATTCCTGTTTGAAGTGAGACGCAGGCTATTGGTTATGCATAATAAGGCTTTTATTCTGTTGAGACAACTCCCTTCCCTACCTACTTTCCTGATTGTTTTGATCAGAAATGGATGATGATTATTAAATGCCTTTTCTGCATTGATTGATATAATCATATGTTTATTTTGTTTATGTAGTGACTGCATTGATTGTTATTGTAATATTAAGCCACCATTTCATTTTTGGTATGAATCCTACTTGATCATGAGTAGGATTATTGTATAATATAACAATAACTATTCTTGTTATTATTACGTTTACTTGAATACAGTTGGCTAGGATTCTATTGAAGATCTTGACATCTGTATTCATAAGAGATGCTGGTCTGTAATATTGGAGTTCTGGTGATATCTTTGCCTGGTTTATGTATCAGAGTGATAGTTGCTTCAAATATGAGTTTGGAAATTGATTGTGCATTTGCATATTATAGAATATTTTATATGAAATTGCCATTAAGTCTTCTCTAAATGTTTGCTAGATTTCTTCAGGGATACTATCTTGACCTGAACTTTTTGATGTTGGGAGTTTTTTTTTTCTTTTTTACGCATAGATCTTTTCTTCTCCAGTTTTAAGCTTGCCAGAATTTTCTGCATAATTTTGTGGTGATTTAAGTAAATAATGCATTTCTAAAAATGTGTACATTTCTTTTAGATTTTCAAATTTGCTGGAGTACATTTTTCATAACATTGTGTGGTTGTTTTCCTCATTTGGTTCTGTTGTAATATTATCCATATCATTTCTTATTCATAGAATTTGTTTTTCTCATTCTTTTCTCATGTCAGGTTTGACAGTGGCTTATCAATTTTGTTAATCTTTTTTTCCCTTCTTGTCTCCCAAATATAAAATCAGACAGACAAGTTTTGTCAGTCTTTTGTTATTGTGGGAATTTCTGTGGCACTGGAATGGAACCCGTCAGCAGTGGAGTCTGGTAACAGGTTACGAACAGTGCAGCCAATTTTGTTCATCTTTTTCCCAGAACTAACTTCTGGTCTTATTGATTTCTCTATAGTATTTTAATTCTCGGATTCATTTATTTCTGCCCTAATGTTTGTTGTTTCTTTTCTTCTAGTATCTGATGGTTAGTTTTGCTTCACATTTTTTTCAAGTTGTTGTAGTTGATGGGTTATAGTGTTAATTTAGATTCTTTCAGTTTTATTGATGTGTATTTATTACTATAAACTCTCCTTTAAGTACTGCTCTTGCTGTGTCCCAAAGTTTTGATGTGTGTTATTTATGCTCTCATTTGTTTTGAGGAATCCTTTGATTTTGTTCACTATTTCTTCAATCATTCAGCGGTTCTCAAGTAAAGTGTTATTCAATTTCCATGCATTTAATTTCTTTGGAGTTGATCATTCTCTGGTTGATTTCTTGTTTTACAGTATTATGATCTGAAAAGATGGTTTGTATTATCTCAGTGCTTGTGAATCTACTGATTCTTGCTTTATTATCTAAAATATGATCTATTACACTGGCACTAGAGAAGAAAGTGAAATGAATTTTTCTGGGTGAAGTGTTCTATATGAATCTATGAGATCAAGTTGACTGAGTGTATCATCTAATTTTTTGTACCTTTGTTGATGTGCTTTCTAGGTGACCGATCTTTAGTTGAAAGTGGTGTATTGAAATCTAGCATTATCATATTATGATCTCTCTCTTAATTTCTATAAGAATTTGATGAATGTATTTTGATAGTCTTTAATTTGGTGCATATATATTAATTATGGTTATGAAGTCTTGTTCAATTAAAGCTTTCACAATTATACAGTAACTTTCTTTGTCTCTCGTTTTGTCATTAATGAAATATCTACTTTGTCTGAGATTAACATTGCTACTCCAGCTTTCTTTTGACTGCTGTTAGCTTGATACATATTTTATCATTCTTTGATTTAAAAATAATTAAATACATAGAAAAGTTGAAAGAATCATTTAGTGGGCCCCATAGACCTACAACCTAGATCTTATGAAAAACATATTAGTTGATGTACTTGTTTTACCATATTTGATACACTTTCTTTACCAATTAATATCTTCATTGATAAGCTTGCTTTACCTTAGCACTTGATCTATCCCTCTATATAATGTCAGACTACCTTATTTTTTTAAATCATTTTATTGGGGGTTCATACAACTCTTATCACAATCCATACAGACATCAAATAGACTACCTTATTTTCATAGCACTTCAGATAACATTCAGGCATCAGTATGCTTACTAATCATGTAAGTAAATAACATTTTATTATTATTATGGTAAACATATAAGGAAATAGATAAACATTAAGTGTACTATTCAATAACTTTACTGAACTTAAAAGTCACATTCCCCTTATTCGAGATTATCATTTGGGTGTGTCAACAATCCCATATCCCTGGTGCAACTCTTTGTAATGTGACTGACCTAATTGGATTCTATGATATGTCAATTTTATGCTAATAAAACTCTCAGGGGAAAAGTTATAATGATGAAAAATAATAAAGTGATTTAAAAAACTTTACCCCTAACTGTGCCTCCTTTGTGCCTTACTTAAGTAAAAAATTAATAAGTATTTATACACCTTCCATCCTTGTCATGACTATTATGAATTCACCAAAGATGCAGCAGTATGTGAGAAGCAAGTTTTGAAGGGAGCAAATAGCCTTATGTTTGAAAACGTGAGTGCATATCTATGACTGTGGACAGAGCTATTTCAGTGAAGTGCAGTGGGATAAAGACAGGCTGGTGCAGAGAAGCACCCAGGGGGCTTATACCCAATTCTTTCAACAAGTTTTGGGTTGACTAGGACCCCCAAAACAGAGCTAGTACCAAAGATGGAGAAGAAATAACATTTTCCCTAAGATGGGGAAATGCCCTTGAGTTGATTCTGACTCATAACAACCCGCTGGAGGGTTTCCTAGACTGTAAGTCTCGATAGGAGCAGACAGCCTCGTGTTTCTCCTGTGGAGCAGCTGCTAGGTTTGAACCATGGACCTTGAAGTTGGCAGTTTAACACCCAATCCAGAGCCAGTGATTTAGGCTGGTGAATCAAGAGAGTCGGAGTAGATACTTAAAGGGGGTTATATAAAGAAGGGAAGTCCATGAGCTAGCAAGAAGAAACGTATCATTGACCACATGGAGAGTTGGTGGCCTAAGGTATAGTTCCTCCCTTGTAATAGATGCAAAGAAGAAAATGCAGGAGTGCTTTGTGGCTTGTGCTATGATGCCTCGACATACCTTGAGTGGATTTTCAGGAGAGACCAGCATTAGGGAGAAGGACCTCGTTGTTGGTAAAATAGTGAGGCAGCAAAATAGAGGAAATTTTTCAACGAAATGGATTGACTCAGTGGCTGCACTGGTGGCTCAAACAAGAAAGATTGTGCGGATGGCACCAGACCAGGCAGTGTTCTGTTCTGTTTCTGTGAGTCAGAACGAGCAACATGCCTCTAGTCTAGTGGTACCTGAGATAAGTAAGAATTCTAGGCATGATATCATTCACCGATAGCTTCACAGTCCAATATGGTGGTCACTACGCTCAGATGGTATCTTATTTCAAATAAAAATTAATTAAAATTAAATTATATTTATACTTTTAATTTCTTCAACCATACTATCCTCATTTCACACTTCGTTAACCACATATGGTAAATTGCTACAACATTGAATAGTACAGATATAATATCTTTCCATCATAGTAGATAATTATATTAAACAATATCGACCAAAGCAATCTTTATGGATAGTTAATAGATAAGGGAATCCAAGGAGAGGAACTCCTCTTCGATGTGAAATGGTTTAAAGAGAGATCACCCGCTGGATATAAAAAGCAGATTGCAGATCTCCGTCAGTTTCCCTCACATAGCCAGAAGATCAACAGCCTGGGTGGCCTCCTATTCAGCACTGCCAGAAGGCCAGTAACAGAGGCTACTTTGCTGCTTCTTTACTTTGTATTTACTCACTAACTAAGAGAGTGAGTTCTTTTTAGCTTTCTTTCAGGTGGACACAGCCATTTCATTCTTCTAAATTCTTTTTTATTTGTATCATGTTCCAACTTTACATTTTAATGTCTTTGTTTGCTTAGAGGCATAAGATAGAATACAATTACAATGTTAATATTTCCCAATAAGTTCATTCTCTCTCTTTTATTCTGTTCCTGTGTAAATTAACTAATGCAGATTATTTTACTTTGCCATTCAAGTTCTTTAGTCAAGATGTCATAGTTTCCCATTTTTTGACTATTCTCACTCACTCCCTCTCTCGCTCCCTTCATCTCATTTCCGTTCTCCCTTTATTCCTTCCACCCATCCATTTACTTTTTCTTCACCCATCCTGAGAACCCCCTGAAGGTATCAGGCACAGGGTCCTGAAAAGGGAAACTGTACAGGGAATTTAATAAGAGGGCTTGAGGTAAATAGAAACATTTCAATTAAAGCTAATATTTTTTTTCTTAGGCATAAAATTCAAATATTTCTCCAGTTGTTTTTGCTTGTAGTGTTTTATATGTAAATTTTAATGCATTTAAAAATCAGGGTTACTTCCCTTCAATGTTTATTTTTTTACTCTCCATCTTTTATTCTTTATATTTTGAAAAATATATATTTTAAATTTCCAAAGAATCATATCCAGATGTTCAGTCAAGTATTGAGAATTTAAAATAATGGCATATTGTTCAAGTTATTACTTTTTAGCCATGATGGTGAGAATTCTTCAGGGCTGGGCATTGTCTTGTTCTGTTTTAGCTAAGGTCACTATGATTCAGAACCAAGTCAACAGCACCTAACAACAAGATCATTAAAGATGTATTTATCTATAGACTGTAATACGTGGATAGATTATTCTTTAGCTTTATTTTCATTGAGTTTAAGATCTAGCAATATTAATAGATACATATTTAGTTTATTCATGGTGTTTATATCACAAAAATGTCATCAGTATTTTTATTCATTTTCCTAATTGGCATTTGTTGTTTCCATTTATTTTATTAAAAACAAACGACTCGCTAGCATGAGATTTTGAAGGTGTTTAATACATACCCTTGTAAACATGGCTACCTTCATCAGGTCTCCTGTAGACTGAAGGCTGTTTGCGGTGACTAGCCATGTGCACAGCCTGAACACAGATTTTCTGTATGGGTATGGACGCTGCCTGGCCCTTCACAATCCCCATTATCAGTTGTGGATCAGATTGCTGAGAATTATGGTATTTTCATTGGCTGATTTTTATAAGCAGATAGCCAGGACTTTCCTTTTAATTCATTATAGTCTGACATGCTCCCAGAAGTAGCCTTAAGCCAATGATGGACAGAGTTGGGAGATAAATATTTTAATAACTTCATTAGACTAACTCTGATATGCTTTTTGCTTTCCCAATTCCCCAGATAACCTACTCATTATTAGCTTTTTTTCCCTGACTTACTTCCATACGAATGTTGTTGGAATTACTCGATTTTTACATGAATAATATGTCTGTACATATAATGTGCAGAAATTAAGTCAAATAGTTCCAGCACAGTTCACCCATGCATACACTGCACTTATTTCAGCATATTTCCAAAAATGAATTTCAGCCTCATTCACCACCCTCCCATGCTGTAGGGAAACCATAGTGTTCTGTCATTTTCTTTAATCACCTGCTTATGTATAAAAACATTACTTCCCACATTAAGATTCATATAATTAAAAGTAGAAATTGAAGTCAGGAAATGTTTGCTTGCTTTTTTATTTTAATGGCATAATGTTTATGAAAATAACCGACAGCTGGTGGTGGATGTGTAGTTGGCATGTGTTATGTGTGTAAAGATACAATATCTCATAAATAAATTTACCAGGGGTGGTTGAGCAAGTCATGGCGACTCCATGCATGTCCGCATAGGACTGTGCTCCATAGAGTTTTCAATGGCTGTCTTTTCAAAGTGAAAAGCCATATTTCAGAGGTTTCTCTGAGTGGATTTCAACCTCCAACCTTTTGGTTAAGCTGCCAAGCACTTCAACTGTTTGCACTAACCAGGAACTTCACAAGAATAAACTACTTGCCCTGAAATCTTAGTCTCCTGGTAGAGAGCACCCTAATACAACAAGAATGATATCTAAGAGTGAACCTGTTGAATTGTAGGGAATATATGTAATTGTCATAGGCCGGTTCTTCTGAAAAGCAAAACCAATGAAATATATGTGTGAAGAATTGCATAACCAGGAAATGGCTCACACCGTTGTGGACATTGACAATTACAAGGCCGCGTGAGTCCCAAGTTTGTCGGTCAAACATTAGACTCCTCTTGACTCAAGTTAGCTGCACAGGCTGAGGAACCCAAGATCACAGAGGTGGGTGACAGGTGGGTGACTTCAAAGGCAAATGAATCCCAGGTCTGTTGGTCAGTCTTGTGAGTGCAGAGGTGAATGAATCCCAATTCAGCAGTTCAGATGGCAGATTACTGACTCCTCCCATGATTGACAGGAAATATAGGAGGCCATTAGCTGAAGTACAAAAAACCTGAAATCCACGAGCAAGGTGCAGGATCCTGATCTAGCTTTAAAAATCAAGGAATTTTTTTGCAGTATGCAGTTAGTTTGGAAGAGGTCACACCCAAGAAACCCATCTTGGCACACCCAAGAAACCATCTTTGTATTTGTTCAGGGCTGTGATCTGACTAAAGGTGTGTGTGTCATCCCACCCTAATAATTTTACAACTGAATGGAGAGTCGCTGCAGATCTTAAGATGGAGGGGATTGTGTTGTGCTAGGTCAAGTCCTGGTAATGGTGAAGTCTTAATTACCAAATGACAGAGACCCTAATCCACTAAGGTTGACACAAAATCTAACTTTCACAATGATTGAATTCACAACTTTTTGTTAAATGTCTTTTCAAAGCAATTGTAGCAATTAATATACTTTCCAACACTGTATGAGAATTATCTTTTCCAACATTTAATAAGGTTTATTTTTAACCTTTACAGGTGCTATGAGTGAGAGATGGTGTGTTATTTTTGTTTGTTTTCTTTATATCTAATTGATTAATATTTCTCTTTTCATGTAATGTCTCTTATACATGCATATTAAATTAATGCTACCCTCAACATTTCATATTTTATTTATTCTTATTAGGGGAAAAATTTAATTTTAATTTAAAAAAATCATTTTATTGGGGGATCTTTCAGCTCTTGTAACATCCCATACACCAATTGTATCATAAGCATATTTGTCCATATGCTGCCATCATCATTTTCTAAACATTTACTTTCTATTTGACACCTTGGTATAAGCCCCTCTTTTTCCCTCCCTCCCTCCACCACCCCAGCCTTAATATTTCATATTTTAAATAATCATATAGATCTCTTAATTTTCCCTGTCATTAACAGTTTACCAATTTTCTGACACACTGCTCTGTTTTCTCATGTAATAAATATGCTACTAGTTGAGTTTATTGCATTTTAAATATTGTAAACATCTTCCTGAAATCATGCTTTCCTGAAATTACAAAGTATGTCTTTCCTCATTTTATTCTTTCTTTTACTGCATTGTGCATCAGGGAAATTGAAGGTGAGGAGAGATTATTAATTTACCTATAAGCAACCCCATTATTTGAATTATTGCATCTGTGATGTATACATGTTATTCCATATATACTAGAAGTCTGGGCATCTGCATGTCCAGGTTTAAAAGAGCTTCTTTTTGATGAAAGCTTCTTTTTGATTTGGGAACAAAGGAAAGATAAGAAGACTCCTATGCTGTCTGAAATTAGGGGGAGGGAGCTCTGCTCTTAGGACGTGGGATATGGATGCAGATGAAGACAGCTTTCACATTAGAATGTGTCTTCTTTCCTGTGCTCACTACTGTTTCATTGTTCAGTCAGACACAACTCCCTTCTCTAAGTAATAAAACTACTCTTCCCGTGCCAGGATATTTTCCCTTTTTCTCAACTTGATACATGTTTTGTCTAATTTATCTTTACGGTGTTTGTTATTTCCCACGGCAAAGGTAGGAAGCAGGGAATAAATTCATGTGCTTAGAAAGCTATGTTTTACTGTATGTTTATAAACTGATAAACGAAAATGTCTATAAATATAAAATAATGAATGAATTTTTAATTTTCTGTTAGGAGATGCTGGGTATATCATTGCATTATTCTAAAATATCCTGTGGAAAAAAATTATTAACTCTGAATTCAACTGAAATCTAATTCAATTATACCTAAAACAATAACAGTTGGCAATACAGCTTTGAAAAGTATGCCTTCTGAGATTGGCAATATCAGCCACATAAAAAATCCATTTCGCGTTTCTTTTTACATGGCTTTATTCCGGAACAATTACAAATAGTGCAATCTCAACAAGATTTTAAATGCTCTAACATAGTTGAAGTGATGCAAAACAGAAATTAAAATTCACATTCTAATCTTCTTTTTATTTCCATAACAATTTCTTCTACCTAGAATGCTACAGAGGCTTTAATATGAATGATTTCAAGTATTTTCCCTATTTAATAGCACTTTGTTCTCGACTTAATGTCTCTGCTATGCAGGAAACTGATACCAAAAGCAAATGCTCATTATAGGTCATAATATTTCTAGAGGACTGTCAGTATCACATCCAATCTGTAAATAAAATCCTATGTGACCGCCTCTCTTGGCCCTGAGGAATCGTCAGGAAGTAGATAATGGCCAAATAAAAACACCTGGGCTATTGTGCAAGCAATGTGGATCTAGTAGGGGAGAAAACGAAAAGAAACATGCTTCCGGTTTCTCATGAAATACGATTGTTGGCATTTTCCCCTCGGATTTTGGCATTTAATGATAGATGCCCTTTTTGGCTTCTCTCTTGTCTTTCAGAGAGGTGATGCCATAGGAGGACGGAGAAGACCCCTCCTGGAAAAAAGCATCAAATTCTACCTACTTCACATCATTAGGCGAATTGATTTCTGGTGAAATAAGATAAAATCGACCGCATTAACTTTTACTAGCCACTTTTTCTTTGGCTGCTATGTTGGTCCTGTTAATAGGACTAAACAACACAGAGTTATGAGACCCGATTTTATGAAAGAAATAGGCTGACTTCCATCTCACCTTTTCTTGTTGCTATTTCCCCCCTCGCCAACAGCACTCCATCTCCCACAATTAAGAGCAACCTTCTTTCCTGTGGGGAACGTATGGTGGATGGGACTACTAACTTGAAGTTCCTGAAACTGTTCAGTGGGAGGAAGGTAACCTTGATATTGTCCATCAGATTGCTCACATCACCAGGACTCAGAGATTGATTAAGGAAAAGAAATGTCATCAAAGATGGTGAGGTAGTTAGTTTATTGTGCCAACCTGGCCAATAAACACATGTGAGGTTAGTTGAAGGGTGGAGAGATAAATGGCTTGGTAAGTCTTGCCTTTAGAGTTCTCAGGTCTCTTGCTTTCTGAGGGCCGGACCAAGGTAAAGCTGCCTTAGCCAGTTTCCTGCTTTAGGTGGCAAGGTTTGCTTCCTGCAAGACATCCCTGAGGAAAAGCCACATGTACCTACCTTGATGTAGTCCTGGGTGCTGGAGCAGCGGTGTGGAGACCCCTGCCAGCGTGAGATGCTTACACATTCACTGACTCGGCTTTCCTCCTGCAGTCAGCATCATTGTGTGTGCTTTGTGAGCTGGAGGAGGACTTTGTGGATTGGTGTTGGACATATGGGTTAATGTTGGACTTGTGAGCTTGGGCAGCACTGGGTTGGGATGTTTTCTTGATGCTCAGTTAACCTTTATATAAAACTCTGTCTTATACATGAGTTTTTGTAGATTTGTTTCTCTAAAGTACCTAGACTAATACTGAGGGTCATGAAAATTTGGAAATAGATAACAGTGAGAGGTGCACAATATCATGAGAGTAATTAATGTCATTGAACTATACATGTAAAATGGGTGAAGTGGCAAAATTTTACATGTATATGTAAATATTTACCCATATATGTATATATACCAGCACCACATATAAGTCAGATTCACTGTAATCAGTTTGACTATGATTCCTAAGAACCCTCTAGGACAGTAGAATGACTGGTGAAATTCCCGTGGCTTTACATAGCTACTGAGGCAGATTGCCCCCTGTCTTTTGTGGAGTGAGTGGCTAGTAAGTTCAAACCAGTAACTTTTTGGTTTACAATCAAGTGTTTCCACCAGAGCTCGGTATATAATTGGTTGTTTGTGCCATGGGTGGTACAAATGTTTGCATGTTCTACTATCAATCGAAAGGCTGGCATTTCAAAGCCACCCAGAGGGGAGTCTAAGAATGGCCTGGCAATCTCTGTGGTCAGTGGATGGTTGCAGACCATTTCTCTCAGTAAGAGACTTGTCTTAGATCCTTTGAAGGACAGGACACAATGAATTTGAGGTCAACGTTCATATCAAACTTTCAGCAAATCTCAAATGAGTATCTTCCCAAATTATTGAAGCTTTGCAACAAGTTCGCAGGAATGCTGCCGCCTATCAAACAACTGTTTCTATAAGGACCCAGCATTCTAAGGGAAGTAGGCAAGAGCCGAATGATAAGCCAAGAGGGAAAATCATTAAACTGGAAAAATGAAACTGACTAAAGTTTAAAACCTGGTGGGATAAGGTCAGAGAGTTACTACTGACAACACAGTTACTGAAGCTGGGATCTGGCATGATCGCCATTTTCAATTTTAAGTGAGTATCTTGGCCTCTGCAAGATGTTACCACAACAGGTGTCAAAAGCTTTGGACAAAGATCAATTAGCTCAAAGAGCTAATCTCTCCATCAGTCTTTTAAGAAAGCTTAAAGCTAATGTGTTAGACAGGTGTCTCTAGAGAAACAAAACTAGAACACTAATAATTTTATATACATGTAGATAGGTAACGTAAGAAATACAGTTAATTAATCTATAAAGCAATACAAATAGCTCAGTGAAACTCACTGCCGTGAGAAAGCTAGTACACAGGCAGTTCTTCAAGTCTTGAGGGTCATCGGGTAGAGCAATTCAGGCTATCCGGGCACAGGCAGCAAACAGCAAGGCAGGTCACCAAAGTCAGCCAGATGACAGTGCCCAACAGTCCCCAGCTCCAGAGATGTACATTCCAGTAACGTGACAAAGCAGGTCTTAAAGGAACCTCAACTTACAGTGACTCAGTCTACGGGTAGGCATCCCACAGGTAGTTTAGCTTGCAAATGGAGGCAGAAAACAAGCAAAGCAGCCGCACACTGGCCCAATGATCAAAGAGCAAGAGACAGAGAGGGGAGGCTCGCAGAACCATTTTTCTCTCCGCCTTTCAACACTCCCTTAACGTGTTCATTGGTCATGTTGGCACAACACACCTACCTTTCACAACTAATGAAAAGATTTCATGCAATCAATCATAAACAAGAACACATCTTGAATGTATCAGTATGATTCAAAGAATAAGAGCCAATCAAAGCAGTGGCTTCTAAGGGAATCTATTAGACTGCCTACATCTGAAGCAGAGATCAGCTCAGATGTTTATGGCAAATGTGTTTTGAGATCTTAAAGAGGTAATCTTGATAGAATTCTCAAAAAATATTGGATAATAGTGGGCTTATTGAGAAGACATGTTAAGAAATTTCAATACTACAGTGGTTTGGGAGAGACCAGGAAGGTTGCACTGAGGCATTTTACTGCTTTAATCACCAAATTGCACCTGCAAATCCATCAAGGGTAACAGGAATGTGTTACAAGAATTTTGTTGGGCAAGCTTACTTCATTTGCCCCACAGCCCTGGTTATGCCCCATCTTATTTCTTCCTGCTCCCCAGACTCAAAAAAACACTGTTTGAGTCCCCAAGGATGACAAACCTGCCATTTTGTAAATCAAAATAACAATTCTTCAGGGAAGGGTTAGAGAGATGCAAACCCTACCTTCAGAAATGGATATACCTAGATGAAGGACACACTGAGAAACAATAGATTTACAGTTTGATATTCCATTTTAATAAATGATTCTATAATTTAATAAATATTTCAATGCTAATATTTTTATTTGAGCCAGAAAGTCTAATATTTAACCAATGCTAATCCTTTTTGACACACAAGAATACATGTTAGTATGTGTCAAAACTTGTTTATATATATGTGTGTGTATATATATATATATATTTCTCCCCAATCCCAATAGTTTTCTTTCCAGTTCTACCATGGAAAAATTGGAAATTGTCCTTGTGCTAACACTGAGATGGGGTTAAAGTCTGAATTTTAGACTACCTGGATTCATAGAGAACACTTTTATGAGACATATGGTTAGACGACACTTTAATAGCTTTGGGGAAAAAGCAGTAGCACTTTAAACTTAAGCCAGTTTGAATTATTCTCTTCCTTAAACTGGCAACATCCTAAAACACTAGCTTCAACTTGGTTTTGCTCTAAGAAACATAAGGGGAACCCCAAAATAAAATACATCCAGTTCCAAGATTTTACTATATTCAATTTCATAGACCCAAAAGCGTGAACTTCAGAAAAGTAATTCGCTTTATATGATAGCCCATCTTAAAACGTTAAAATGCTCATTGGAAATAAAATAAGTTCCAGCCTGCTTTACGTGCTATCTGCCTCTGCTAGCTCCTCTCTCCACTCTCCCTTCACATTTTTCAGTCCTTTCTTTGCAAATTTTCATTTTTTACTTCAGGATCTCTGGGCTTCCTTCCAATTTTTCATCTGGTTTCTTCCTATGGGGCTATTTCTATTCCTGGGCAATTCACCAATAAGTATATCTTCTCTGACCCGATCTAAAATAATCAATGCAATCAATCTTTATGCCTTAATTATATTTCTACACATCACATTTCTAATATTAAGCCTTATATGTATATATATAAATTTTGACATTTTTAATAAGGAAGATCATAGAAGAATCCATGCATGTAAATCAGTGTAAATTTCAAGTATTGAAAGTACCATGGACTTCCAAAAGAACACGCAAATCTATCTGAGAAGAAGTATATGAGAAATGCTCTTTGGAGGCAAGCCTGGCAAGACTTCCTCCCACATACTTTGGATGTGTTTTCAGGAGACACCCCACCCTGTAGAAGGGCATCATGCTTGGTAACATAGAGGATAGATTGACACAGCGGTTGCAACAATGGGCTCGAACATAAGAACAATTGTGAAGATGGCACCGAAGTAGGCAGTGTTTGGTTCTGTTTGACACAGGGTCACTATAGAGTCAGATCTGACTCGATGGTACCTAACCACAGTAGTCCTCTATTTTATCTTCTGTTGTGTGGGTGATTTCCATTATTTTTGATAATATGGTTATGCTTTATAAGTTTGCTTACATTTTTTTTACTTATGATCTTTATGGTTATACATTTTACATCCAGGTTTTTAGTCCATCTTAAGTTCATTTTTATTTCAGGTGTGAGGTAAAGGTCCTGTTTCATTCTTATGGAAATGGAGTTATAATATTGCCAGGACTATTTGTTGAACAGAGTATCTCTATCCTATTTAATGTGTTCTCTTTATAAAAATAAATTGTGCACAGTTGCATGGTTTTATTTCTGGGTTTTCTATTTTGTTCTGTTGGTTGACATTTTTATTGTTGTATGGGTATTAGGCCATTTTGACTACCATGGCTATGAAATAGGTTTTGCCTCTCAGAAAGCGAGAGTTCTCTGACTTTCTAATTTTATTTTATTTGTAGTGATTCATTTTTTTCTGGGTTTCTTTCCCTTCCATGTAGAGCTGGTGATTATTTTGCAATTTATTTAAAGAATAATACTGAGATCTAGATCAGCATTGCATTATACTTGGAAAGGACTTTGAGTAGTATTGACATTATGCATTCTTAAGCTTTTTGTAGGTCTCTTACTTTCTTGTAGTAATGATTTCTGATTTTCCTTGTACAATCTTCTCTTTCTCTGGTTATGCTTATTCCTAAGTATTAATCATTTTGGACAGTTATTGTAAAAGTATTGCTTTTCCTAATTTCCTTTTCAGAGCTCTCTTACTAGTATGCATGATATTTATTCATTTGTTATAAAAAAAGCATGAAGGACAAAACAACTAGAATGGCCTGCATTAATAACTGATTACTAGCCCTTATAATTTTCTTCATAGGTTTTTTTGGTTTGTTTTGTTTTTTACTACATAGCTTTGAATTGCTTTCTAGTAGTGTGGTTCTCAATCTTTGTAATGCCATAACCCTTTAGTACAGTGCCTCATGTGGTGACCCCCCCCCAACCATAAAATTAATTTTGTTGCTACTTCATCACTGTCATTTTGCTACTGTTATGAATCTGACAAACCCTGTGAAAGGGTCGTTTGACCCCCAAAGGGGTCACGACCCACAGGTTGAAAACCACTGTTCTAGTATCTTTCTTACAACCACCTACAAAATTCTCACTAATTTTTTATAAGGTTGGTGGATATAAAGTCTCTCAGCTTCTGTTTGTGTGGGAATGCTAACATTTCCCCCTCATGCTTGAAGGACAGTTTGCTGGGTATAATATCTTTGGTGGGGTTTTGTTGTTGTTGTCTGTTTGTTTTTGGGTGGGGATATTGTTTTAGCATATTCCATTGCCTTCTGGCCTTTAGTGTTTCTGAGGCAAAATTGGTTATTCTTTGTATGTGACCTTTTGCTTCTTTCACACTGCATTCAGGATTCCTCTTTGTCTTTTGAGGGATCTAATTTGGATATGTTTTAGTGTCGATCTCTTGGGTTTATTTTTCTTGGAGTTCTTTGGGTTTCGTGTATTTGTAGAATCTTATCCTTTGTTAGATTGGTGTAAAGGTTGTCATTATTTCTTCAACTACTCTTTCTTCACCTCTCTCTCTCTCGCATCTTTTTCAAGTCTTTGCCTGTGCACAAATTGTCTTTTTCCTATTGTTTTGAGAGCCCCAGAAACTCTCCACTGCCGGGATCAACTATGGGAAACCTCCTTGAGGAGCTTGTATCACTTCTTGAATTGGAACATGGTCACACTCCTCTAAGCAGACCCCTGGATGTTCTGCATGTTGCTACCAGAGCCTGCTCCAGAGTGCATCGACTCCACTCATGATGCCTGCTACCTAGCACACAGTACACTTAGCTGTCCACAGTAGGCGTAGCAGACAAACCCAAAGGCTTCCAATTCAGGATTATTTCCCTGATGAGTAAGAATAACAAAGCAGGAAGCCAAGTTTATTATCCAAGCAATAAGACTAAAGAAAAAAACAGCATGCAAGGGGACATTGAAAAAATGTTTATTGGCTATAGAATCTTTCAAGGAGAGTCTTGGAGGCACTTAAGGCAATGCAGACCACATCTTGCTGTAAAGGAAAGTACTTTAAGGGGGTTTAGGTGGAAAGACATTATATTTATTAATGAAAGGAGATGGGGAATGTTGGGATCAATCCCACATAAGAGAGGCTATGGTAATTGGGTGCACATGCCATAGTTTTTCACAATGGGAACTGAGGTAAAGCCTTCTTCATGAAGTATCATAACTTATTACAGGATGGTGTGCATGCACCTGGTAACTAGTTCCGTAGTTCAAGTCCTCTGCTAGGTGTTCTTTGCTCTTAAATTTAATGCAAGGTCACAGGTGTGTCCTGTGTCCAAACTGAGCTGACCAAATGCTGAATGTTGCAGGGCCAGGGAGTGAAACTGGAAAATGAATAGTTCTTACAAGGGGTTGATGAAACTGAAAATAGAGAAGGCTGTTGTAATAATCCACATGTTGAAAATTAAAAGTGTGCAACTGTGGTAAGGTCCATATATATTGCCTTGGGAAAATTCTTCAACAATCACCTGAACTTAGAATGTAGGAACTGCTGGGTTTGAACAACCAAGCTTTCAGATAACAGTCAAGCACTTTTACCATGGTGCCAACAAGATATTTTTGTACACAAAACAATATTTAACTGAATAAAAATGTCCTGAGTTATGGTTAGGGATCGAGATAGATAGATGGCGAGGCTGAAAGACCAATAGACATAGAATTATACTAATATTGACATTTCCAAATCTGTGTGGATAAAATTAAGTAGTGTAAGATGAGGTGTATGCTATTTTCTTCTCAGTTCAGAGTTACCACATATTTTTCTGCATTGTTGTTATTTTTATTTTAATAATAAAGAGCCAGTAATTACAGTTGTGAGTGCATCTTTAATACTTCATTTTAGAAGATTTCTAAAGTTGTTGTTTTATTGTTTTTCAATTTAAATTTTTCATTTATTTTTAGTTTTATTCTATAAAATATTTGTTTCTGTTTCTTTTATCATAGGAAATGTAGAGTTAGGGATAATAAATAATTTGTGTCCATATCCTTTATGGTTTAACATTTGTTATTTTTTAATTATCAACTGACATCGGGAATATGTATTTTTTCCTTACTGTGTAAAATGTTTAATTAAATATATCAAGTTAACTCTAACTTGAATTGGAATTAGACTTGGTTTGGTAAAACAAGAAAGAAAAAATTTTGTATTATATATTTTAAAGTACTCAAGGGTTAAAGCTTTGTTGTCAGTGATAATCTACAGTCATAGTCACTTTGCCCTATTTAATGCAGCTAAATTTCAATTCCACACTGTCTATTACTGCCATGATTTAGAAAAAGATCACAAACTCCTTGACGATCATTTTATAGACTGGTGGAGTACATGAAAAGGTACAACAAAAAAAAACCCAAAACAAAACAGAAAAAAGCTGTGTGTGTGCTCTTGTAGTACTCATTTCCCCCCACTAGGTGAGCACTGAGCAATGTATTCTGAGTTAGTGCACATGCTTCATTTCTTTGGCATTACTTTATATTACTTAATAAAATATTTTCTTTCTATTCTCTCCTACCTATCCCCTGAAAAAAAAATGTGGACTCTATTCTTCCTCTCTGTACTCTTTTGCTTTTATGATCCAAGATTGTTCTTAATACTTTGGTTCAGAGTTCCAAGCTTTCCCCCCTCAATCTTGTTAGACTTGTGTGGATATCTGAGAAAGAGAATCTCTGTTTTATCTTTGCCTACAGACTTTCTCTGAAGGTTAGAAAGCCCCACACTGGATGCAGGAATTTTAAAAAATTTTATTTCTATATGGCCTGTTGGGATATGCATCCCAAACACAAAACCAAACTCACTCTTATTGAGTCAATGCCAATTTATAGTGACTATATATAGGACAGGGTAGAACTGTTCCTGTGAGTTTCAAAGACTATAACTCTTTACAGAGAAAGCTCCCTCTTTCTCTGGTAGAACGACAGGTGATTCTGAAGGGCTGAACTTACAGTTAGCCACTCAATACATAACCATTACCCTACCAGGGGCATGCACAATCCTGTACTGTGAACAAAACACTTTCTAGTTTGGAACAGTTTGTGCCAGTCTTCATGAAACTGCAGGGGACAGAAAGAAATGTTTATTGTGACTTGGATTGGGTTTGGTGATGTCTTAGTACTGGTGTGTTTCTCATGAAGTTTCCTTTGCATCCTTGGGAGACTTAGGGAGGCTACACGGCCATTCTGCTTGTACCTGATGTTTTCACACCAACTTGTCTCCAAGAGTCTCTCAAATAATCGTTGCATATTTAACATCATGGTGCTATGGAAATGCAAGTAGATATTCAGTCTGGTTATTTAATCCAATATTAAACACAGAAGCATTCTCTTAGGAGGGGTTTATGCAACTGTTTAATAGAACTTATTGGCCTCGTGTAGTAGTTTAAGTGAGACTGGAATATAAAAAGGATTTGTTAATTAAGCTCCAGAGACTGTTTGTAAAAGCAAAACAAATTTGCTACACACCAGCATCTCAGGCGTATCACCCTAACTGTTGCATCATCAACTTTTGTAAGTCTACAAGCTGGGAGATCAGTAGAGAGGTATCCAGTGAATACATCGGTCTAGTATCATCAGAGACAAAGATTCTGGAGAGAACAGTACAATGTAGTGTATTCAGCAAAGATAGACAATCTAGGATTCAGAAGGTACCTTGTTACACACTGAATAGAGAGAGAGCGTAATTAGTCCAAGTCAAATTAATTAAAGTTAGGATTAAATTTAGGGACTGGGGGTACAATGACTGCCATATGTCAAGGTCAACATTCAACTCCATTCCTTGATAGTTGTACTGTCTGATAGGGTAGTTACTAGCAATTTGTGGCTATTCTAATTAAACAAAACTGAAAAAATTTAATATTCAGTAGTTCAGTTTTACTAGCCATATTTTAAAACATTCAATGTCCATACATGCCAAGTGGCTTCTCATTCCTTCTGGGAAGTTCTTCTGAACTGTGCTGCTTCAAAACCATAGCCCACAAACACAGATACAACAGCATCCAGCGTACATTGTAGTGGAGTGGCCATTCATTATATTTTCTACTGATATTTTTATTTATATTGTGTGTAGTTTATAATACAAATAAAGTCATAATACATGACTCATGTCCATTTTTAAAACTGAAGCTTCACATTTAACTCTTTCCTTGGTATGAATCACAATCTAATATATAATTTAACTTTTTCCTTTTTTTTCATTAACATTATTGGTGATTTCTACAAAATAATCCATGTAAGCTACACAAGAGCAAGACTATCGGTCTGCCTAAAAGGCCATGGGCTCCTTTCTTAACTTTTTTTTTCAGGTGTAGCGTTTTAAAACTAGACCAAGTACTTCTGAAGATGTATTAGATTCAAAGGAAAGTGATTTAAGTGTACATGATTTAAGTACTCGGGTTTTTATTACAATCTATTAAATATGGTTGCAAGGGAAAAGTGTATACTCAAATTGAAGTTACTACCTTAAGGACCCTTAACGATGGCCCTCTGCATTTGCAACATTTTCTCTGCATATCCAGAGGATCTCATTGATGGTCTGTCTACAGTAATTAAAAGGGGAATTCTCTGCATAGAATGGCTTCAGTTTATCTTCCTGGGACTTCAGAGTGTTGGAGAGAAGTTTGAAAGGAACTTAAAAAATAAAGAGAACATTTGCCTGGTGTTTGTTTGCTTTTAACTCACTAAAAATATCACAGCAGGCATTTGCTCTTCAGGACCTTCCTTTGAGTTGCTTATTTTGAGCCCTGCACAAAAGCAAGGCATTCATATTGCAGACAAGACAGTTTAGTATTTTGTTTCTGTAATCAGATAACAAAAAAAGTGAATTGTTTTCAACAAAATCATAATGGGGCACATTTCTGACATAGAAAAAGATTGTGGGGACCAGCCTCCCTACAACTAGATGGATCCAAGGGGTGATTGTGTAATTAAGGGGTAAACTAAAAAGACACCAGACAAGATAAAGCACGCAAGGGCTCACTTGTTCTATGATGACCAGAACCATGCCTGTTACATGATGAATATTCCAACCTTGAAAAAAATTGTGAAAACTTTTCCCTGTGTAAGTGGGGCCATTGTCCATTTTCAGATGTGTTGAAGTGCCCATCACAGCAACACAGGACAGTAAGTGGCTGATGACATGCTTTGTGGATTCACCAGCAAAGGCTGATGCCCATAACAAGCCTGAGAAAGTATCTATAGTAATGTGTACAGATCCTACGCATCCAAATGAAGGTATGTGAGTTTGACATTCATTTGCCCGAGTGCATTTGACTGGTCTACACATGGATTAACTCCAACATGTCCCTCCCTAAGTGAGGTTTGCTGAAAGGGAGTGCTTTCTCTGACAATCTGTCTGGCCCAAGCCCACGTTACATGATACCTTGTCTTAGGCTAGCTGTGTTGTTATGCAGACCTCAATGCTCAGCTTAGGGAGTGTAAGAGTAGTGAATGTCCTGTAAGTTCCTTCATCTGCTTTAGCATTTCCCATAGAAATTAGCCCGGTAACTAGGTTTTGCCCTCATGTGCCCAACGATGAACAGATGGAGGCGGGACCTTATTTGAGTCTTTAATGTGATGGATGACTTGCCAGTGTCATAGTTTGGATCTAACTTCAGCTTCACTGCTTCAATGAAAGAACACCCTTGTACTGTATACGATGAGTCACTGATGAAAGTAATAGGCTGTTTTACCGACATGTATTTTAAAGATGTATTGAAAGGCTATACACATCTTCGAATCCCACACCCACTGAGAGTGAACATTTCAATTTTCTGAGCAGAGGTGCAACAAGTTTAAACAGAGTGAGAAGAAGGGCTCCGTAGGCCGCTGCGCCCTTACCGAGCCTTTGGAAAGTAAGAGAGGGCTCCCTCCATGGGTCTGTGGGAGGAGACTTTGTCACTGCCTTCCAGGAAAGCTCTGGGAGTTCCTAAAATGAACTCTGTGGATTATTAACAATCTAATTTTCCATAGAATTCTGTTAATTCTCTCTGGAAATCTGTAGAACATTCCAAGAGTTTTTAATCTGACCTGGAGTATAAGGCAAAATTTGGACTGAAGGATCCTACCCACTATGTTGTCGGCAGTGCTCAGCTAAGCTATCTGTTCCCAATAAGGCCAAACAACTTGGGAGCCCGTGTTGCTCAGATGTAGCCACTCTAGAGGCTTATCATCTTGTGCTAGCAGGATGGTGGGGGAGATAGGCATGTGAAAAATGACAAGATGAATACTTTCAGCTCAGAGGTTCTCAACCTGTGGGTCCCAACCCCTTACGGGGTCAAATGACCCTTTCACAGGCGTTGCCTAAGGCCATCAGAAAACACATTTTTCCGATGGTCTTAGGAACTGAGACACTGCTCCTCTATCTCCAGGAGGGTCCACCCACATGCAGATATGCCCACATACGAGTACCTGGCATGATGACATCATCGTGCCAATCCCATCACATACACCCCGTACAAATAGAGGTGTATGTGACAGGGATGGCGCCATAATGTACTTATGCAGACCAGTCACACATGTGTAGAGAGCAGCTACTGTGTAGAAAGCAGCTGCTGTGCTGAAAGTAGCACTATTGGAGATAAAACAGCACTTCGTGAATTATAATTACTGGGTAAATATAAAATCATGTACTGTAAAATCATCAACTACTGCATATATATATATGCATGCTATGGGAATGTAATCTGGATGCTGATCACAATCTTTTTATATTCAGCTGTGGTTGATGTGAATACTGCCCCCTTGTGATAATAACAGGTATGTAAAAAAACTACAACAAAGTGGTAAATCATAGGAAACTTCAATGAACTGTATTGACTGAACTATGCCATGTATCGGCTTTTGTATTAGTAAAGCTATTATTACATATTATTTTCATTAGCAAACCATCACATGACAATGGACCATGTAGAGAAGAACGTTAAGAAAAGGAAATATAGTGAGGATTTTTTACAATATGGTTTTATCTCAATAATTACAGTGGGAATTGAGAAACCGCAATGTGTTATTTGTTGTGAAGTTCTATCAACCGAATCTATGAAGCTGAACAAACTAAAATGCCATTTGATAGCAAACATTTGAGCTTGGCTGGAAAGGATACCAACTATTTTAGAAGCAAAACTGATGGATTCAAGAAAGCCAGACTTGACACTGGTGGGAAGTACAATAAGCAAAATGTAGCAGCCGTTGAAGTTTCATATTGGGTGACACTCAGAATCACCAGAGCTATGAAACCTCACACCATTGCTGAGGATTTAGTGTTGCCAGCAGCCAAAGACATTGTTCAAGTTATGATTGGAGATGAATTTGTTATGGAATTGAGTGCAATTTCCTTATCTAACGACACTCTCCGCAGAAGTATAGATGACATGTCTGCTGATATTCTTGATCAGGTAATTCAGGAAATTAAATCTGCTCCACTTCCAATATTTGGCATCCAGCTTGATGAATCTATAGACATTGCAAACTGTTCACAGTTCCTGGTTTATGTGAGGTATGTTAATCATGCCGACTTTAAAGATGAGTTTCTTTTCTGCAAACCTCTTGAAATGACAACTACTGCATGTGATGTATTTGACACAGGTGGTTCATTTCTGAAAGAGCATAAGATCTCTTGGGAAAGGGATTGTGGTGTTTGCACAGATGGTGCTCCAGCTATGCTAGGATGTCGATCTGGATCCAACGTTTATTAATGAATGAGTCACCAAAAGTCATCAGAACTCACTGCCTGATTAATTGGCAAATATTAGCAATGAAGACACTGACACAACAGTTACAAGAAGTAATGACAGCATCATAAGTTCTGTCAATGTTTTAAGGTGAGCACTTTAAACAGTCGACTGCTTTCCCAACTGTGTAATGAGGGGAGATGCGCCGAATAATGCTCTGCTGTTTCCCACTGACGTGAGATGGTCGTCGAGAGGAAAAGTTTTAAAACGTGTTTTTGAGTTTCGTGATGAACCCCAAAAGTTTTTTAATCAGAAAGAAAAACCGCAGTTCAAAGCACTTTTCAGCAATAAAAGTGAACTCCAGAAAATTGCTTACTTGGTTGACATCTTTGCCATCTTGAATGAGTTAAACTTATCACTTCAAAGACCGAATGCAACATGCCTCCATTTGTCTGAAAAGATCCAATCATTCCAAATGAAGCCTCAGCTTTGACAAAAAAAGAATTGGATGAAAATAAAATGTACATGTTTCCTACCTTATCTGCTTTCTTTGAGGAACATGACAAAAGGACTACGATGGCAATTTATTTGAAAGAACACTCGCCTGCAGGTGAAATTAAATCATACTTTCCAAATCTACCTGACACCCCACTTGCAGTTTCCAAAAGCCCATTCATAGTCAAAGTTGAAATGTTCCTGAGACAGCATAAGAGGAGTCCATTGAACTTATTAACATAGACGCAGCGAGAACTGATTTCTCTACAATGCCAGTTACAAAATTCTGGATCAAGTGTTTGCAGGCATATCCTGTTCTGTCTGAGACTGTGTTGTTCCCTCTTCTTCCATTTCCAACAACATATCTATGTGAAACAGGGTTTTCCAGCTTGTTGGTTACAAGTCTAAATACAGAAGTAGACTTGTGGAAGATAATCTTCGTTGTGTTTTTGCAAAGACTGCCCCAAGAATTTCTGATCTGGTGAGAAAGAAGCTATCTCAATTTTCACACTAATGTTGGCTTTTTACACATACTGTCACAAAATGTAGCAATGTAGTTTACTGTTGTTACCCATGCTATACCATGGTTCAGGACAAAATTTCATTTTTTTTGCAATTATAAATAAGTATTTCAAATATATAATTACATATTGTTTTGTGATTAGTCACTATGCTTTAGTTATGTTCAATTTGTAACAGTGAAAATACATCCTACATATCAGGTATTTCATTATGATTGATAACAGTAGCAAAATCATAGTTATGAAGTAGCAATGAAAATAATTGTATGGTGCGACCCTTTATTACACGAGGAACTGTAATAAAGGGTCACAGCATTAGGCAGGTTGAGAACCACTCTTTTAGCTGGATCAACATGATAAACCCTTCTCTGCGTGTTGCGTTCTTCTACAGTCTGTAAATCACGGTGAGTTTCAGGTGTGTGCTCTCTAGCACTAGTTAGCTGTCGGTCTCCTTTTAATATGTCAAACAATTGTCTGAGCTATTCCGTGGGGACCCCCAGAGGTCTTATACAATTTATGCTTCCAAGTAGCTTTTGAAAAACATTTCATGTTTTTAAATGGTTTTCCCTAATTGCAAGTTTCTGTGGTTGAATAGTTGTCTGAACTACTATTCTCCCCAGGTATGTATAAGGACTGGTTGTCTGAATCTTACCAGGAGCGATTACTAATTTTGCCTGAGAAATGGCTTCTCTGGTGTGCACATAGGTTTATTGTATCATTTCACTGTTAGGCGCTGCTATTAAAATATCATCATATTGGGGGAGGGAGGGGGAACTGATCACAAAGTTTGATATACCACCCTCTCAGGGTTACGAATAATAGAAAGGTGGGTGAAGGAAGACAATGCATGGTGTAAGACACGAAATAACAATAATATATAATTGATCGAGGATCCAAGAAGGTGGGAGGGAGGGGAGTAAAGAGCTGATACCAAGGGCTCAAGTAGAAAAAAAATGTTTTGGAAATGATGAAGGTAACATATGTACAAGAGTTCTTAATATATTTGAATGATGGCTTATGATATATTCTGTAACATCCCCCCAATAAAATGATTAATAATAATTAAAAATTAAGTAATAAAAAATAGCCATATCATCCATGCAGCTGATGATGTATGCCTCAGGAAAAAATGTTCCCTGACTGGTTCTAGAACTTTCCATATAAAAATACTGACCCATTGTGGTGCTATTCACCATGCCCTGAGCTAAAGTTTTTATTTGAAATCTTTTAGTTGGGGCCCTATTGTTTAACTCAGAGACTGTGAAAGTTACTTTATCACGGTCAGCAGGATCAAAGAGGAGACTGTAAAAACAATCTTTCAAATGTATGGCTATTAAAGATCATCATTTTGGGGTCATATTAGGTGAGGGGAGCCCCAGTTAGAAGGCCTTCATGGGCTGTATAATTAATGGCTGTTAAACCTAGGAGTATATGTCAATTTTCAGATTTCTTCTTAATTACAAATACAGAGGAATTGCAAGAGCTAAGCGTTTCCTCCCCATGACCTTCTCTGGGTACCTCTCGATCCGACTCATGCCAGCTTGCAATTTCTCTTTACTACGGAACCACTGCTCCACCCCTATCAGGCCAGTGGGCTTCCAAGACAGTTTAATGGTGCAGGCCTGATGACAGCAATCCTGATTGAAAGATGTGAGTTTACATGACAGTTCTATTTAGAAGCCCCCTCCATTAGAGGAGGATCTCCTTGTTTGTTTCTGAGGCCTCCGCCTTTATTTTCTAGTGTCCTTATCATGTTGAGATCAAAGGTATGAGTTGGGCCCTGGACACTGTAGGAGTCTATGTCTCTGCAATCGTTTTTACCGGATCACGTGTCCTATCCTCCATGTTGGAATCAGGAGGCCATTTTGAAACAAGCGGCCACTCCTTACACCACTGTCAATGACTCATGGTTGTGACCTTAGTTCCAGACTTTAAAAATCCTGAAGTCTTTTCATCCCCAATTTCTAATTCCATGTGGGGATGTTTTTGCTTAAGCCTAATGGCATCCCAAAATGCTCCATGACAAATGAGGGCAGGTGACTCAAAAACTCTTTTGCAAATGGTGTTTGCTTTACTGATAGAAATATAAGATAGTAAAAGCCACTGGGCTAAGCAATCTTTCTTTTCTAAAACTCAGGAGATTTCTGTTTTAATTATGAGTTTTAATTCCCCTTTTTCATAAATTTTACCAGTAACTCCAGTAATTTGAATGCCTTGAGTAATAGGCTAAATTTTCCCTAATAAAATAAATTCCCTGTTCTTTCCGGCAGAGGCTCCCACACGACAGTTTTAAAAAGCTGCCGGGTTAACTTGGCTCGTCCACTTTACCAGCGTCACAGGCTGGGCTCTCAAAAGCCAAGTATGGACTCACCCCTTGCTGCAAGGTGAAATGTCCAATCTCTCCAAAACAAAACATTTCCCTTTAGGTTTGGTTTCTAAATGTTCCTTATCTACTACTTCTCGCTCTACTTTTGAAAGCAAGGGAGCTTCAAAGCATTGTTTAATAGCCTCACTTTTGGGTTCAGAACTAACTTCCTCCAACGCACCATCGACTTTAGGCCTTCAGAGGCTGCAGTCCCCTGGAGCCTAGAGGCTTTGGCTAGGAGGTTTTGCTGTGAAGTGGGGCCCTAGATAACACATCAGTCCCGACTTGTGTTTTCACCTAATTCATATTCATTCAAAGAGACCTTAGCTTGCTTTTCTAGCAAAGGATAGCTCACACAAGATTTCCCACTGGATGGATGATCCTCATTCTCTTTCTCCTTCTGAGGCTCTGAAACCAACTTAACTTGAGCCTAGAGAGACCCTGTCTCCACAGGGATATCTCCCCCTCTCTGTGTGCTTCATTTATGTTTGCACCAACTTATTCCCAAGTCCCTGGATCTGAGGTTCCTTCCTCTGGGAACCATGGATTGTATTCTTTTATGATTTGTAGAAAACCTTGCAACTTTTTATTTGTTACTGATACCCCTTATTTTTTCAGGACATGGGTAAGTTTTAGGTTGACTTCTAACTTGCCCCATTGCCCTCTTTAAAATATTCATACTTTAATTATTCTTACTATTTATCTGCTCATCCACAACCAGACCCTCACTTCAAAGAATTTCCCCGATGCACCTCACTTTGCAGTGGGGTTACACAACCATTGCACAGCATAATGTCTCCTCTGGGAGACCTTCCCTCACTCCCAGTTTCAGGATGCCACTTGTTGGGGACCAGCCTCTCCGCAACTGGATGGGTCCAAGGGGTGGCTGTGTAATTCAGGGGTAAATGAAAGAGACATCAGACAAGATAAAGCATGCAAGGGCTCACCTGTTTCATGATGACCAGAAGCAGAATGAGACTGAACTTGATTGATTCACAGACTTATATAATCCCTGGCAAGCCAGCCAGCATGGTAAGGTCATACATAACAGGACGGGGTTGAATTAAAAGCATGCACGTCACATTAGGGGGACTAACTAGGGTTATACATGCAATAGGAAGGGTTCGTACTGGGGTCATATATGTGACAGGAAGATACCTACTAACAAGATGTGCAGATTCTAGAGTCAAGATGGCAGCCTAACCTTGGTCATCCCCGAGTTGCCTTGGCATTAGGTGTCTTTGAACTCTTCTCCAGGTAAAAATCTATAATATTGTAAATCCTCATGTATAAGCCGAACTTTTCAGCACATTCTTATGCAGTTTTGTGGTAAAATTAGGTTCCTCAGTGATCTTCGGGTTGGCTTATACTCAAGGGTATACTGTACTTATCAGAAAGGAGTGGGCCTACTTAGGGTGGGACAGACAACCTTTGGATGACAGACAACCTTAAGGCAGATCGCCTTCAAGTAGTTGACCTTCAAAAGTATAGTAAGTGACCATGTATTTGCAAAGAGCATCTTAAATTTGGCATTATTATGGGGGGAGGGGCATTGAAGGGAATGACTTACTTATGGGAATGTGACTGAGTCGTATCTCCAACCCACAAATGTGAAGATCCCCTCCACAGGATCCCTGGCCACACAGACTCCTTAGCATGTAAATTTTGAGAGTTTGTCCACATACACTCTCTTCTCAGTTCATTTTCCCATATAAGGTGAGGAAGAAGTGCATCTTGCTAATGTACAGAGTTCAGTAAAGACCAACATATACTGGAAGTACACACATCTGATAATTTTTTTAAATAACTGTAGTTTTTAACTTGGGGTATCTTTTGTAGGCAATGGGAATCTACTAAGGGCAATGGCATAAGACAAATTTCTCAAAAGAAACAGGTAGAGGAACAGATGTGAAGAAAGTGTAAAATGGGATTTCATGCTGTGACCTAATAATCAAAACCTTAAATTAAGGGTGAGGGTAGGGAGCATCCACACACCACAGCAGGTAAAAATTGTCTTGATATGATGTGTCAAATTATCTTAGAAGATTCTGAGTTTGCCATTCACCCCACATGTAACACGTTCTCAGTAATACTATTGACATCAACCCATCACTGTGACATACATTTGCTTGCCATATTCTAAAACTATGTCGTATGACTAAGGTTAATCACTCTTCAGTAGAGACAGGCACATTCCTCTGATTGTGATGTGCTTCTCAGGGAGGCACATGAAATGGTAAAATAAATTTTCCAGTAGAATCAATAAGTACATAAATAAACTGGGTTAGTATGAACTCTGCCTCAAGTTGGGCATGTAAGCCTGGATGACTTCTCTCTGTCAGTTCTAAAATAGTATTAAAGATACCTTTACCCATCCCACAACAAATCCTGATGATGCTATGGGTTAAGCTATTTTGGTCTGCTAATCTTGTCAGTTTCAAGCCCACCAACTGATCTGCCTATGGGAGGCATGCAAGATTAGGCTTCTACAAAGACTCGGGGTGTACAGAAAGCCTGCATGGGTCGTTATGAGTGACATCAACTCACTGGCATTAGGTTCATGCCTCCCACAGGACTGAGAGGACTGATTTGACCGAGCAAAATTACTAGAATGGTCTGTAGCGTGTGGTGACTTGGAACTCTTAAAAATGCATGCGATCCTTCTTCAACATCCCTCAGAAAGAGGAGAATGATAAAAATTATAGACGCTGATGATGTGATACTACACAATTAACCATGCTAAATGCTTTCCATTTTCTTTAAAGTAAAAAGCACCACTTTATGTCCCATCTGTTTGACTCTTCAGTCTGGCTATTTCTACTTTGATGATATCCCTCAGGTGTTGGATCCAAACTTCTTCGAGAACACCGGATGGTAGGAAAGAGTTTGAATTTCTCAATCTGCGTAAGAGTCTTTGTCCACGCTCATTTTTTCGTATTATTTTAACCTTTGCTTATTTTCTTTAAGGGATGATTAAATAAACTTAATGAGGACTCTGAGAGCAAGCTGAGTGGAAGATGATGATAAGAAGTGCCAGTCCAGAGAAAAGGAGCCACCTCAGAGCAGAAACGTAATGAGCTTTAGAAAGTTAGCTTGAGGGAGTGTTTGAGTAGAGGCCCAAGGTCCTTCCGCCACCTTAATACTTGACCTATAAATATCGACACAAAGACCTATTTCCCCAAACTCCTATATATATTTGCATGTACATGTCTTTGTCTAGACCTCCATGAATGCCCTTTGACTCCTAGCTCTTTCCTCCATCTCCCTTGACCTTCCTCCTGCCCTACTACCATGCTTCATCGCCACCTGGGCTAGAGTATACCTCTTCTCTAAGCAACCTTACCCTTGATCATTTCCCATCAGGCCTGCCACTCCCCCTTCTCTACCCTTTGGGGTCCCATGTTTTTCCCTTGTCCCTGGGTTTGTTAACACCACTTCCTTACCCCCCCTACCCCCCACCCCAAGTCCCCCCGGGACTGTCGGTCCCGTTGTTTTTCATCCAGATAGTTCATCCAGCCTGTCCTATTCAGACAGACCTGTGGAGTCACTAACATGCACGAAAACTAGACAGAGGAACACAAAGCAACAGTATACAACCAGACAACAAAACAACAAAAACAAACCACTGACAAAGAACAGAACAAAACAGTTCACAAGAGAAAAGCTTGTAGTTAGTTCAGGGATCTTTGCTGGCCCTTAGGAGCGTTTTCCAGTCCAGTCTGTTGGGGCACCACGCCCTGGCCCCAAAGTCCACTTTCAGCATTCCCTGGGGACCTTGCCACTCCATTCCCTTGCTGTCGGCTGGAGCCAAAGTGGGTGAACAAGTAAATGTGGTGAAGAAAGCTGATGGTGCCCAGCTATCAAAAGAGATAGTGACTGGGGTCTTAAAGGCTTGAAGATAAACAAGCGGCCATCTAGCTCAGAAGCAACAAAGTCCACATGGAAGAACACACCAGCCTGTGTGATCGAGTGGTCCCAAAGGGATCAGTTACCAGGCATCAAAGAACAAAAAATCATATCATTGACTGCACACCTCCATGATAGGATCGCTGAAGACAAATGGGTGCACAAGCAAATGTGGTGAAGAAAGCTGATGGTGCCCGGCTATCAAAAGAGATAGTGTTTGGGGTCTTAAAGGCTTGAAGGTGAACAAGCGGCCATCTCGCTCAGAAACAAATAAGCCCACATGGAAGAAGCACACCGGCCAGTGCGATCACGAGGTACCCAAGGGACCAGATATAAGGCATCATGCAAAAAAAAAAAAAAGATATAAGTGTGTGTATGTATGTGTATTTATGTGTATATGTATATATGTATGCGTATATATATATATTATATTAAATGAAGGGGGAAGTGCAGAGTGGAGACCCAAGGCCCAAGTGTCGGCCAATGGAGATCCCCTCATAGAGGGGCTTAGGAAAGGAGATGGGTTAATTAGGGTGTGAGGTAGTATCGATGAAGAACACAGCTTTCCCCCAGATCCTGGATGCTTCCTCCCCCCAACTACCATGATCCGAATTTTACCTTGCAGGGCTGGATAGGACAGAGGCTGTGCACTGGTACATATGAGGGTTGGAGATACAGGGAATCCAGGGTGGATGATACCTCCAGGACCAAGGGTGTGAGGGACGATGCTGGGAGAGTGGAGGTTGAGTGGGTTGGAAAGGGGGAACTGATTACAAGGAGCCACATGTGACCTCTTCCCTGGGAGAGGGACAGCAGAGAAGGGGGGAAGGGAGACCCCGAATAGGGCAAGATATGACAAAATAACGAGGTATAAATTACCAAGGGCATATGAGGGAGGGGGGAAAAGGGAGGGAGGGGGGAAAAAAAAAAAGAGGACCTGATGCAAGGGGCTTAAGTGGAGAGCAAATGCCTTGAGAATGATTGGGACAGGGAATGTATGGGTGTGCTTTATACAATTGATGTATGTATATGTATGGATTGTGGTAAGAGTTGTTGGAGTCCCTAATAAAATGTAAAAGAAGAAAAGAGGAGAAAAAAATGATTAGGGCAAAGACTGTACAGATGTGCTTTATACAATTGATGTATGTATATGTATGAACTGTGAAAAGAATTGTATCAGCCCCAATAATTTGTTAAAAAATAAAAAATAATTTTAAAAAAAAACAACAAAAAAAAAACAAGAACGTTTAATCCTCCTGGAGGCCATCTGTCCTCCAAAAGCATTGGCCTCAGTGCATTGCAAAGGAACCAAGCAGGCAAGTCCTCGAGAGCTAAGGGAAACCTAGCTGCTGAACAGGAAGCCAGGTGAGCTGTGCTAAAACCAGTGGGGTCTCCTGTGTCCATGGTAACACTCCCAGTTCCAGTGCTTCCTCTCTCGCCATCTTAGGACCCAGAAGTTAACTTCACTGAACAGTCAAAAGCCAAAAATGGGCCCATGGGATGGTGGATGCTCTCAGATGGACACATCATGGTCTCAGAGGTTTTAGGCCACTCCGTAGTAAAAGACTTGCACCAATTTACTCATTTAGGTCAGACTAAGTTAACCAAGTTGGTCTGCGAAAGGTGCTACACCCACACCTCAACCAGATTGTTCTCAAGGGAACTTCTAGATGCCCAAGTGGTACTCAAGTCAATGTGAAATCAGAGCCAACAGGACTGCCTGGCATCTGAGTGCGAGGTGTATACCTGGAGAACATTGGGAATTAGACTGTGCTGAAATAAAACTCCTAGCTCCAGGACACAGATATCTCTTAGTATTTTCAGAATGGGTTGAGACTTGCCCCCACTCGTTCTGAAATGGTTAGTATAGTTAATAAAAGTCGTTGCATGACCCTGTTCCCCACTTGAGCTTACCCCTGAGTCTAGGGTCAGCTAACAGACCAGCATTTACTGCGCAGGTATCTCAATTTGTATCTAAGGCACTCAGAATTATTTGGAAATTGCACTGTGTCTATAGACCCCAGAGTCCAGGACTAGTCGAGAGAAAGATTAAGACTTTAAAGGAGGTCCTTACTCATCTCACTCTGGAAACTGGTAGAAATTGAACCAATCTTCTCCCTTCTGCTCTCCTATGTGCACATTATTCTCAATGGGCAGAAATACTTAATCACAACCTGCTTAAGCCTTTACAGGCCCTGCAAGCAACTCAGCAGATGCCATGCAGATCCTTGCGGAACACCATTCTCCCATCCCCAATAGATGTTTGTCCACCATCACACTCATTCCAGCCAGGTGACATCGTTCTGGTAAAGCAGTTCAACTCTGCTGGACTGGAAAAGACCTTACACTGTCATCCTCACTACACCTACCAGGAAACGTCAACTACCTGTCCCCTTGGATCCATGACACCTTCCTAAAAGCAGCTGCACAAGACCCGCCATGGAGAGCCATGCCCAGCGAGGACAATCCTCTCCAGCTAAGACTCACCTGCTATTCCTAATCCCCTAAAGACCCTTGATTCTATTACTTGCCTGCCCAGTGTTTAGCACCAAGTCCAAGATACCCCACTTACAGCTTGACCTTGATGTATAGACTTTCATGAAGGGATCTTTTGGGCTACGTATTGCTGACCCAGGAGAGATTTACCCTGAAGAAAAATTCCCTAGCCTCAACTGTTCTCAATCTTACTAAGCAGTATAGTACCCGTAACTCCCCGTTAACCGTCACCATTGACTTATGTCAATCAATGGGCCACAGTTCCAATTGCCCATTACATATAATTGGTATTCCTGATGTAGGGAGTGGGGATGTGGTTGGCAGTCTGAAGAAAAAGCCTTCAAAGGATAGGACTTTACCTTTGCATAGCCTCCACCTCCCAGACCCAACGTGGATGCAAGTCTTCTAGCTTTTACTTTTGCCCTTACTGGGGCTGCATAACGATGTCCACTCTCACCGCTCGTCTTCTGCGACAAGACCATTTGTTAAATTCACCAGGCTAGCACCTCCCTCTGGCTGTTCAGCTGGAGCTTGCAACCCAATCAATATTACTTTTTACTGCCCTGATCACCGTTGGGAAACGGAGCGCACATGGGGCATTAAGCTTTATGTCTCAAGACCAGATTTTGGTTAAGTTATTCAGCATCCAACAACAGCGAGCCCCCTGGATCTTTACCCCAGGAGGGTCCATTTCAGAGGTATTTGCCCCATTGCACAACCACCCATTGCCCGCACGTTCACCAGCTGTTGACACTCCCGGTACCTAAGCTTAGCCCTTACCCTACTCCGGGAATTCAACCAAATCTGCTCCATACACCCGTACTGTAACTCTTACCGCAAACCTTAAAGTAAGCAGTAACTGTAGGTTGTGCTTAGACCACAGCCCACTTTTCACTTTGGGCTGACCTCCCTCTTAGTGCCCCAGGTGGACACCACTGCTTGTACCGTGCACAGCCACTTGACCCTTGGAGATCAGCAGGGGTCAGGACAATGTCTTGCCTCCCCTCAGTATCAGGTATCAAAGCCCCCCTTCTCGGTTTCTTGTAATATTATTGAGATAGTCACTTACAGTGGTATAGCTGCGCTTTACCAAGCCCCTGACAACACCCGGCTTGCCTGCTCTTTGGGATTAGTCATTTGTATCTCTTATCAGTTTAATACATCCGGACTGCGCAAGCCATGTACCCTAGTGAATAGCTTACCCCGAATTTCAATGTAAGAGGGACAACAAGGTTGGAATCTTCTAGCCTCCCTTAATTCCCTTTAAAAGGGTGGAAACCAGTTCCTTTAGTAATCCAACTACTACTAGGATTTGGAGTAGCTGGCTCAGCTGCTACTGGAATAGGCGCTCTTATTAACGGTCACCTAAATTTCAAAGAACTATCTCAAAGTGTAAGTCTAGATGTTAGTCACACAGAGAGTTCCATAGCCCAACTTTCAGGCGAAGTAGGGTCATTGGCAGAGGTGGCTCTCCCAAACCACAGAAGGGTAGACCTCCTGTTCCTTAAACACTTAGTATTTTTAACCACATCTGCTGTGTACTACTATTTCAGAATATGAACGCCATTTCCAAATTTCCAAATTATACCCACCTCTTCCCTTCTTTACGATGTCAGGGTCAAAGGAAAAGAAGATATGGTGTCACAGAATTTTTCTTCTATAAAGAAGTCTTATTATGTGTATTATGAAATTTTCCCTGAAAGTTCTACTTGAGCTTTGCCTAGTCAAATAGTTGAAAGAAGTCTTGAGCTCCTGCTGGATAAGTGTTCCGGGTCTGGCTTGGTGGGGGTGGGGTGTGGGTGGGGTGGATTGTGTATGTTCCACTGAGGAAGTTGAATGAAGTGAGACTGAGTGGTGCATTGTGCCTATAAAGAGCAATTTGATATGTGCATGAAGATGCAATAAAGAATTAAATGGAAAAAAATCATTATCATTTCACTGCGCTTTTTCTATGAACTTTTAAAACCCCTGGTATTTTAAAAGCAAAAGAACACACTGAATCTCACTGCCGTCAGGTGGATTGTGGTTCCTAGCAATTTTATAGGACCAGGCACTACATCTCTCTTGGTTTTCCACAGTTACAAGTGATTGCAGAAGCAGAACGCCTCTTGCCTCTCCATTGCGTAAGCTAGCAGATTCAAATCATTGGGGAGCTTAAGATGCCACCAAGACTCCTTGTATTTTGGGATAGGTTTATTTTGAGATCACTCAGGTAGACTTGCTGCTCACAGGGTGGGAGTGAGGGAGCGCATTTATGACATCTTTACAACCCTACATTTTCTAACTTGATTACCCAGTACTTCTCCAAATTTGATGCTGAATGTCACCGAAATGCAGGTATTTCACAGCAGTGCAGCCAATTCACTCTGTACTCGAGGGAAAAAATAGAACTTTTTATTAGAAGGTATACAGCAGTGAAAAGACCAACAATAAAACAGCCTGTCTTTGTGTTGCCCTGTTTGATAGTGGAATACATAGAGAATTTACTTTGGAATTGATACTCCGGGGATTCACATGTAGAGATTTTATGTTAACTCAGGTTTTAGGGTGGGAGAAATAAATCCCAAACCGGTCCATCTTCAGCAATTAAGGGAACAAAGGCCAAGAAATGTTGTGGGTTCAAATAAACGACAAGCCACTATAATGTCTTAAAAATTCTGAAGATTCTTTTATTTAGATAGCTGGGCTGCAAAGAGACTAAAAGTCTCCCTAAACGGCAGCCCTGAGTGAAGTTACCAGTGAGCTTATAAAGACAAGAACCACAAAGATCTATGAAATGAGCAGGGGGACAGAAGCAAAACTAACAAAGTTAATATTAGCATTCTTTAGAGCATGTGAACCATTGCAGGGTACATTAGTTGAACCACAATAACAGGATTCATTATAACATGCTGGTTAACAAAGTAAAAATAGTAAGATGAATTATAACATTTTGGTTGCAACATCAAAAATGAACAATATTAAAAATAATAGGATTGACTATAATGTGCTGATTCCAGGTACACATGAGTACACAGAGCTTTCCAAGAAGGGAGGGGGAAAGCAAGCAGGTCATCTAGCAGTCAAGAAAATGGAGTTACTTTGGTTAGTTTGCTTCAGATGTTTAATAAGTAGTCAGAGCACAAACGGATAGCTGATTTCAAGGACACACATTACTGGAACCAAGGCACCTAGGAAATGTATTTTGTGAACCCAAAATATGAAGGATGGGGCGGGGGTGCAGTATCAGTTCCAGGGGTAGAAATTGGGCACGAGAGGGAGACATTTTCAAGTAAGGAAGTAGGTAATGCCTGGGAAAGGTCGTTTACCCCATAATATTCAGCCAATGAGGAACCACGGGAGGGACTCATGAACTAGGATATGTAAAGCTCACAACACTGTGGTGAGGCATGCAAGAGAAATGAGACAGTGTGGGATGTTGACAGTGTTTCTCACAAGGCTAACTCCGGGAACAACTGTTGACCAGGAGCAAATACGTAGAACAACAAGGTTGTTGGCGTGTTAGGCCAGTCTCATGATGTTGATTAATGAGATAGCAGGGCCTAGCTTTTAAGCACCGACAGTCAGGTAAATAAGAAAAGACTCTCAGCATGATGTGTCCCGTCTAGGTGGCATCTGCATACAATCTGCCTGCTTTTGAGCAATGTAGTGAGTTACAAAATTCCATGTAAACTGCATTTTGTTAGGGGGCATTTTTGCATCTTAAGTTATTAACTTTAGATCTTAAGATATTACATTTAAGTGAAATAATTTGGGCTATACTGAATAACTCTTTACTCGGGTTCAATATTTAATTTGTTGTGCAAAGAAGGAGACGTGTCACCAAAAAAGAGGCACTGCAAAAAAGGGGAGGGATTGAGATTCTGAAGACCGTATTCGGAAAAGGTGTTCCCTGGAAATTTGAACCTTTGTTGAGTTCTTTTTTTGTTTATTATGAAAAGCCTTCAGTTAGTAGACTTGCCTGTTAAGAACATTATCAGTCAAACGTGTGCTACATTATCAGAATCCCATAACAGGGAGGACTTCCTAAGGTGTTTGAGAGCCAGAGACTGGCGTTTAAAATAGCAAAGAGAAGAAAAGGGAAAAGGCTCCTGCCCGTGGCAACTAAACACGGGAAGATCTAGGATAGGTATCCCTGAAAAATCCGTTTAAAAGTTCAAAGGGTATTGTTGTTGCTGGTTATCTTGAGTCAGCCTCTGACTCGCGGTGACCATATGCCAAATGGAAGGAAGCTCCGTCTCCTATGATGTCGTCACAGGATCAGATCCTTGTGATCACAAGGTTTCCTTTGACTGTTTTTTCAGAAGCAGATGATAAGGTTTTCTTCCTAGTTTGTTTTAGTCTGGAAAATACTGAAATCTACTTGGCGTCATCACAACACGTTAAGCTTCTACCAGCAGATGGATAGAAGTGCAATGGCCTGTAATGGAATCATGATCTCCCACAAGGAAGGCTTACGTGGGGATACATTTGAGAGACATTCCCAAAGGTTGGAACCTGAGAAAATTCAAAAAAATAAGTTAAACTAAAACCGGAGTGAACTGAAGGTGATGCAGGGTAAGAACTGCTCCTGGCTCATCCCCCAAAATAAGGGGTGGAGAATCAGAGCATCATTTGTTCTTCCAAGAACAACGATCCAACATCATAAAAAAAAAAAAAGGAAAGACGATTGGATTGAGAAGATGTATATATTGTGGTAGAGTTAGGAAGATAAAATTCTATTTAGGAATATCTCAGTTCCTCCTTAAACAGTGGTGTCACAGTTGCTCAAAATGTGAGGTAGTTTAGCTTAGGGACTGGGGCATCCATTACGCATGCGCAGAGGTTCAGACTTCCCGCCAGGAAGGGGAGATACACCTGGGTGGGCGCCGCGCCCAGATTGGCTCACCTAGACCAGGTGAATTCAGTTCAGCCAATCGGTTTACCAGGGTTGTCCACGCCTCCCGTGGAATAATTGAAAAGGCAGGAGCCCAGAGCCAACCGCGACTTTCTGAGCAGCTTCCAGGCAGGCTGCACAGAGTGAGGAGCCCTGCGGGTGCCTGTGTAAACCTGAAACTTCTAACGCTCATAAAACTCACTTGGATCACAAACCAGGCTTTGGCGTAAACTCTTTCGCACTCAGAGCCAAAGACCGAGGTATATCTCTCCCCCGAGAGATCTAACAAAAACACTGAAAAACAACTGACTAACATTTTGCTCACAATCCTACTGCCAGGAACACACCCAAGGGGTTTGATAGTAGTGAAGAGACCAGACCTATATGCACACTGATGTTCATTATACCTTTATTCATAATGGACAAAAAGTAGAAACCACCTAAATACCCATCAGCAGATGAATAGATATGGTGTGTGTGTGTGTGTGTGTGTGCGTGTGTATTACTCAACCGGAAAGATAAATAAAATTATGATACTTTGCCAACACACAATTGGAGCTTGAAGATTTGATGCTGAAATATAAGCTAATCATTAAAAAGAGATAATGTGTCACTCATAGAAAAAGAGAAAAGTTAAATGTAGAGAGAGCAAAAATTATTATTGGTTACCAGAGTCAAAAAGGAGTGGTAATGGGGTATAGCCTATGGAGTGCTGAGTTTCAATTTATGGTGATGGAAATTTTGCATCAATTAATGGTAAGCATATTACTGTAATTGACGTCAGTACATTATACAGCTGTAAAAAGTTGAGTTGGCAAAAGTTGTGTGATATAAATATTTACAACAACAAAAAGAGATGCCACTGAGAGTGCTTATATGCAATCAGATGCAGCATGGAATTTGATTTCTTGGTCTGGAGGTTTAGAGTCATGATCTTGGAACATCCCAGTTAATTGGTCTAGTATCACTTTTTTGGTACTTCTGTTTTACCTGTGCATAGCACATGAGGACTAAAAATTCTGAAAGTAAACATCCAATTTAATATCTATATCAGTGTTTCTCAACCTGTGGGTTGCGACCCCATTTGGGGGTCAAACGACCTTTTCACAAGTGTCACCTGATTCACAACAGTAGCAAAATTACAATTATGAAGTAGCAACAAAAATAATTTTATGGTTGGGGAGTCACCACAACATGAGGAACTGTAGTGAAGGGTCCTGGCAATAAGAAAGTTGAGAATCACTGATCTATATGCTTGGACTACAGATATCAATAGATAGCAATGCCTGATATAGATAACCATAGCTATCTATATACCTGGAGGAACAATGGAATAAAATGCAAAATAATAGGGAGAAATTTAATCTGTAATTGCCTCCGTGAATGGCCTCCTTTGCAAGACTCTAACTGAATGAGGCCCAGCTACCATAACTTCATATTTTTATCAAAGATTCTCTAGAATAATCCTGGTCAAAAGGGAGAAAATAATATAATTTTGAAATGCAATGTGTTCCGGAACCATTGAAGCTGGGTGAATCAGCCAAAATGAATGCCTTGAGATAATCTTTACACTTTGAACTAACAATATTTTCTGAAACCTTGTTTAAAACCAAACAATAGTTTAACTAAGCTGCCTTAAACATTGTACTTTTATAATACATAGCTATATGGGATCAAATTAAAAACAGCAACTGAAAAGATAAATGCAAAATTTAGGGGATAATGATTTTATGCTAATGAGAGAAGAAAAACTCCAAAAAGAAAGATGGGAGAGGATGCACACTTAAATAATGATGTAATCCATGTCACTGAATTTTACATGTAAAAAATGTTGAATTCTGTATGTTCTGTTGTGTATATTCTCCACAATAGGAACAAGAGAATAAAACAAATGATTTAAATAGAAATTATCATGGTTATATTTGGATCCACAGATTTTTCTCCTGTTTTCCTTTTATATACACAAAAATAAAGACACTTACCAGCTGTCCTGCTTACCCCGGCCAAAAGAAATATCAGTGCTATCAAAATTCATTGGTATTAAATAGGGATCTTCTCATCTCTTATAACAAAACACTTTAAGCCAAATCACTGGCAGAAACATTTTTATATAAGAATATAACATCATATTTGACCAGTCCTCTTCTCTCAATTACATCTCCTTTGGCTTCTCTTCACCTTTCACCAGCCCCACTCTTATCCTCCACTTAGATGCATTGAGAGCTTTAAGGCAGCATCCTTGCACTTTAATATTACACTCATTGTATTGATTCTCATCGTATTGATTCTCAAAGCACAGAAATTACTTACATTGTTCTAATCTCAATCTTAAATCTATTTCCAATTACTAAACTCTCCATAACTGAGGTAGTTAATTTGTTGTGCATGGGCACAGCAACATGGACTTCCACTCACCAAGGCTGACTTGGCCACTGCCACTGCTCAATGCCCCATTTGCCAGCAGCAGAAACCAACAGTAAGTCCAAGATATGGGACAATTCCTTGGGGAGATCAACCAGTAACTTGGTGGCAGGTTCATTACATAGAACCACTTCCATCCTGGAGGGGCCAGCATTTTATTCTTACTGCAATAGACACCTACTCTGGATATGGATTTGCCTTCCCTGCACGTGATGCTTCTGCCAAAACTACTATTCGTGGACTTACAGAATGCCTCATCCACCGACATGTCATCTCACATAGCATTGCTTCAGATCAAGGAACTCACTTTACAGCAAATACAGTGCGGCAATGGGCCCATTCCCATGGAATCCACTGGTCATATCATGTTCATCATCACCCTGAAGCAGATGGCTTGATAGAACGATGGAATGGGCTCCTAAAGACACAATTACAGCCCCAACTAGGTGGCAACAACTTGCGGGGCTGGGGCAATGTTCTCCAGGAAGCTGTATACGCTCTAAACCAGTGGCCAAAATATGGTGCTGTGTCTCCAATAGCCAGAATTCATGGGTCCAGGAACCAAGGGGTGGAAGCTGGAGTGGTACCACTCACTATTATTCCTGGTGATCCACTTGCAGCATTTTCGTCCCAGCAACCCTGTGTTCTTCAGGCCTGGAGGTCCTGATCCCGATGGAAGGACCTCTCCCACCTGGAAACACAGCATGGATTCCACTGAACTGGCAGCTGAGAATGCCCCCTGGCCACTTTGGGCTTCTCATGCCTTTGGATCAATAGGTCAGGAAGGGTGTCACCATACTAAGTGGTGTGATTGCTCCTGATTACCAAGGAGAAATTACATAATGGAGGTAAAGAAGAATATGTCTGGAATCCAGGAGATCCCATAGGCCGACTCTTAGTGTTACCATACCCTGTGATTAAAGTAAATGGTAAATTACAGCAACCCAATCCTGACAGGACTTATAATGACCCAGACCCCTCAGGAATGAAGGTCTGGGTCACCCCTCTAGGCAAAAACACCACAGCCAGCTGAGGTGCTTGCTGAGGGCAAAGGTAATACAGAATGGGTAGTAGAGAAAGGTAGATCTACCTATCAGTTATGACCACATAATCAATTGCAAAAGCAAGGTCTGTATTTGTCCACGTATTTTCTTTTTATGTGATTATTGTATATCTTTCCTTTGTTCAGATATGATATATCAGATACAATTGGTCTCAATGTGTTTTCACTTATATGTATGATAAATGATTGATGATAAGTATACATGTGATTTCATAAATGTCTGGAAATTATATAAGTATATATGGCTAAAGAATTGTGTACATGTGCCAGGTTGGCAAGAGGTGGATTGAGGTAGTTAGTTTATTGTGCCAGCCTGGCCGAGAAACACTTGTGGGATTAATTGAAGGGCGGAGACATAAATGGCTCGGCGAGCCTCGCCTTTCTTGTTTCTCGCTCTTTGATCATTGGACCAGTGTTCAGCTGCCTTGCTTGTTCTGTGCCTCAACTTGCAAGTTACACTACCTATGGGACATCTAACCTGTGGACTGTGTTGCTGTAATTTGAGGTCCCTTTAAGACCTCCTTCGCCATACAATTAGAATTTACATCTCTTGAGCTGAGGACTGACAGTTGGTGACCTGCCTTGCTGTTTTGCTGCCTGTGCTGGGATAGCCTAGCTCTCTCTCTACAGAGGACTATCTGGTGACCCTCAAGACTTGAAGGACTGCCAGTTTCTCACAACTCTCTCTTGGGAGTGAGTTGCACTGAGCCATTTGTACTGCTTTATAATTTAACTTTTCATTTCTTGTATTATATATATCTATCCATCTGTATATAATTTAACAGTTCATTTCTTGTATTATGTTATATATATATATATATATATAAAATTATTAGCAATCTGGGTTTGTCTCTCTAGAGAACCCTGTCTAACACAATAAGCTAACCTGCTTGTTCCGGCTTCTATAAACAGTGTTCAGCCAGTTGCTATGCCTCCTAGCAACCCCATGTGACAATATGATTCTTCCATGAAACCATGACCTTAAACCTCCAAACCAACTAGGAAAGTTCTATAAAGTATTGGGTTGTGCATAATCATTCTTGAAACTACTCATTGTTTAATCATTGCTGTAAATATAGCTATCATACACCTTGAGCCAATTCAACCTTTTACAAATGTACAAGTATTCACAATTACTAAAATCAGTTGTGCATCCTTACACTTAATGAGCTAGATTTTCATCACCATAAATAATTTTGAATTGAACTCAACATAGTGAAATACATAAGTAAAATAAGATGCCTATGATATGCAAATAACTCCATATTGTCTGCTGAAAGTGAAGAGCACTTGCTGATGAAGAACAGGGATTGCAACCTGCAGTGTGGATTACAACTCAATGTAAAGAAGACCCAAATCCTCAGAACTGGACCAATAGATAACATCATGATAAATGGAGAAAAGATTGAAGTATAAAGTCTCTCATCTTCCTTGGACCCACAACCAATGCTCATGGAAACAGCAATCAAGAGATTAAAAGGCATATTTCATTGGGTAAATCTGCTGCACAAAACCTTTTTAAAGTGTTGAAAAGTAAGGAAGTTACTTTGAGGATTAAGGTGTACCTGAGCCAAGTCATGGTCTTTCAATTGACTTATATGCACGTGAAAGTTGGGCACTGTATAAGGAAGTTCAAAGATAAATAGATGCTTTTTAATTATGGTATTGGTGGCGAATACTGGAAGTGCCATGACCTGCCAAAAGAACAAGCAAGTCTGTCTTGGAAGATGTGCGGCTCCTTAGAAGCAAGGATGGTGAGACTTCTTGCACATTTTTGGACATGTTGTCAGGAGAAACCAGTCCCTGGAGAAGGGCATCATACATGGTAAAGTAGAGAGGCAGTGAAAAAGAGGAAGACCTTGGACCAGATGGATTGACCCACTGACGGCAACAATGGACTCACGCATAGGAGCAATTGTGAGGCTGGTTCAGGGCCAGGCTGTTTGTCTCTGTTGCTCAGAGGGTCACTGTGGGTCCAAACCAACATGGTGGCACTTATTAAACCAGGCAGTCCTGAGAATAATCGAATTTTAAAGCTGAAAACCCCGATCTAACCTTGCCTACTTACAGTTACATACTACAAAATAATTATTTAATTATTGCATGGCAATAAGACCCAGAGTGATTTTAAAATACCGGGAGTTAAAAGGGAAGCATATAGGTCTTATCCTGCAAACATCAAAGATACTCCTGATGTAGATAAGGGAAATTTTCATATTCTCTTAAAACATAAAGAAGAATTCTATGAACAGTAAATTGTACACCGAAAGATTAGAAATCTTGACTCAAGTGGATAATTCCTAGACATGCTAACATGCGATAATGACACAGAAGCAATGCAATAGCTGAGCAAATCCATTAAAAAGGAAAGAGATCAGAGGTTCAGACCTCTTTTTTCTAGATCAAATAGCTTCCTTGATTTGCTATGTTTCACAATATTTTATCAAAATTCTACTACATGACTCTGTCATTGTTATTGTTCTTATTTGCCATCAGGTTCTGACACCGGCACACAGCCTGCACCATTCTCACAATCAGTCTTCTCTTTGGATCCATTTTTGCCGCCATTGTGTCAAGCCATTTGGGTGAGGGTCTGCCCCTTTTCCACTGCCCTTCTACTTTACCGAGCAAGATGTCCTGGTCTCTCCCAATAGCATGTCCAAAATACTTAAGAAGATGTTTTCCTATCCTTTCTGCTGAAGAACATTCTGGCTGTATTTCTTTCAACACATATTTGTTTGTGCTCTGGTCAGTGCATGGCATTTCTATAGTTTTCATCAGCAACATGATTCAAATGCATTTATTCTAATTCAGTCTTTTTTATTCAATGTCCAACCTTCTCATGCGTTTGAGGCCATTGAAAATACAATGGCTTGGGTCAAGAGAAGGTTAGTTTTTAAAGGCACTTTAAAGAGGCCTTGTGTAGCAGATTTATCCAATGCAATGCTTGTTTGATTTCTTTGCTGAGTCCACAAACATTGTTTGTGGAGCTAAGGATGATGAGATTATTGACAACTTCAGTCTTTTTTCCATTTGTCATGATGGTCCTATTGGTCCAGTTGTAAGGATTTTGGTTTTCCGTACATTGAGTTTGAAAATATTTTAAAGACTACAGTCCTTGTTCTTAGTCAACAAGTGCTTCACTTCCTCCTCACTTTCAGCAAGGAAAATAGTGTCATCTGCATATCACCGGTTGTTCATTGGCCTTCCTTTAATGCTGATGCCACACTCTTTATCATATAATCCAACTTCTCACATTACTTGCTCATCATCTAGATTGAATAATTATGGTGAAAGGTGCAACTCTGGTGCACACCTTTCCTAATTTTAAGTAACACAGTATTGCTCTTTTCTATTCCAATGGCTGTCTCTTGGACCACTTAGAGATTCTGCATGAGCACAATGAAATATTCTGGAATTCCCATTCTCAATACTGCCCATAGTTTTTCATGATCGACACAATTGAATGCCTTAGCAGAGTCATTAAAACACAAGTAAACATTTTTCTGGTCTTCTCTGCTTTCAGCCGAGATCCATCTGACATCAGCAGTGATATCCCTTGTTTCATGTCCTTTTCTGAAACCAACCTGAATTTTTAGCAGCTCCCTGCCAATGTATTCAGAAACCATTATTGAATTTTCTTCACACAATTTTAATTGCATGGGATATGAATGATATTGTTTGATAATTTGCACTTTCTATTAGGTCATCTTTCTTTGGAATGGGTACAGATGTAGACCTATTCCAGCTGGAGGAGAGGCAGCTCTCTTCCCAGGTTCTTAGCATGCATGCCAGTGAGTTCATCGCCTTGTGGAAACATTTCCATTAGTATCCTGTCAATTCCTGAAGGCTTGTCTTTCACTAAAGGCTTCAGTGCAGCATGGACTTCTTCTTTGAGTATCATTAGTTCTGGCTCATATGGTACCTCTTGAGATTGAGTGTAAACTAGTTCTTCTTGTATTAGTGGCTATGTAGTCTTTCCTTCTTCTTTGAGTATCATTAGTTCTGGCTCTTATGGTACCTCTTGAGATTGAGTGTAAACTAGTTCTTCTTGTATTAGTGGCTATGTAGTCTTTCCATCTTCTTTGAGTATCATTAGTTCTGGCTCTTATGGTACCTCTTGAGATTGAGTGTAAACTAGTTCTTCTTGTATTAGTGGCTATGTAGTCTTTCCATCTTCTTTGAGTATCATTAGTTCTGGCTCTTATGGTACCTCTTGAGATTGAGTGTAAACTAGTTCTTCTTGTATTAGTGGCTATGTAGTCTTTCCATCTTCTTTGAGTATCATTAGTTCTGGCTCTTATGGTACCTCTTGAGATTGAGTGTAAACTAGTTCTTCTTGTATTAGTGGCTATGTAGTCTTTCCATCTTCTTTGAGTATCATTAGTTCTGGCTCTTATGGTACCTCTTGAGATTGAGTGTAAACTAGTTCTTCTTGTATTAGTGGCTATGTAGTCTTTCCATCTTCTTTGAGTATCATTAGTTCTGGCTCTTATGGTACCTCTTGAGATTGAGTGTAAACTAGTTCTTCTTGTATTAGTGGCTATGTAGTCTTTCCATCTTCTTTGAGTATCATTAGTTCTGGCTCTTATGGTACCTCTTGAGATTGAGTGTAAACTAGTTCTTCTTGTATTAGTGGCTATGTAGTCTTTCCATCTTCTTTGAGTATCATTAGTTCTGGCTCATATGGTACCTCTTGAGATTGAGTGTAAACTAGTTCTTCTTGTATTAGTGGCTATGTAGTCTTTCCATCTTCTTTGAGTATCATTAGTTCTGGCTCTTATGGTACCTCTTGAGATTGAGTGTAAACTAGTTCTTCTTGTATTAGTGGCTATGTAGTCTTTCCATCTTCTTTGAGTATCATTAGTTCTGGCTCTTATGGTACCTCTTGAGATTGAGTGTAAACTAGTTCTTCTTGTATTAGTGGCTATGTAGTCTTTCCATCTTCTTTGAGTATCATTAGTTCTGGCTCTTATGGTACCTCTTGAGATTGAGTGTAAACTAGTTCTTCTTGTATTAGTGGCTATGTAGTCTTTCCATCTTCTTTGAGTATCATTAGTTCTGGCTCTTATGGTACCTCTTGAGATTGAGTGTAAACTAGTTCTTCTTGTATTAGTGGCTATGTAGTCTTTCCATCTTCTTTGAGTATCATTAGTTCTGGCTCTTATGGTACCTCTTGAGATTGAGTGTAAACTAGTTCTTCTTGTATTAGTGGCTATGTAGTCTTTCCATCTTCTTTGAGTATCATTAGTTCTGGCTCATATGGTACCTCTTGAGATTGAGTGTAAACTAGTTCTTCTTGTATTAGTGGCTATGTAGTCTTTCCATCTTCTTTGAGTATCATTAGTTCTGGCTCTTATGGTACCTCTTGAGATTGAGTGTAAACTAGTTCTTCTTGTATTAGTGGCTATGTAGTCTTTCCATCTTCTTTGAGTATCATTAGTTCTGGCTCTTATGGTACCTCTTGAGATTGAGTGTAAACTAGTTCTTCTTGTATTAGTGGCTATGTAGTCTTTCCATCTTCTTTGAGTATCATTAGTTCTGGCTCTTATGGTACCTCTTGAGATTGAGTGTAAACTAGTTCTTCTTGTATTAGTGGCTATGTAGTCTTTCCATCTTCTTTGAGTATCATTAGTTCTGGCTCTTATGGTACCTCTTGAGATTGAGTGTAAACTAGTTCTTCTTGTATTAGTGGCTATGTAGTCTTTCCATCTTCTTTGAGTATCATTAGTTCTGGCTCTTATGGTACCTCTTGAGATTGAGTGTAAACTAGTTCTTCTTGTATTAGTGGCTATGTAGTCTTTCCATCTTCTTTGAGTATCATTAGTTCTGGCTCTTATGGTACCTCTTGAGATTGAGTGTAAACTAGTTCTTCTTGTATTAGTGGCTATGTAGTCTTTCCATCTTCTTTGAGTATCATTAGTTCTGGCTCTTATGGTACCTCTTGAGATTGAGTGTAAACTAGTTCTTCTTGTATTAGTGGCTATGTAGTCTTTCCATCTTCTTTGAGTATCATTAGTTCTGGCTCTTATGGTACCTCTTGAGATTGAGTGTAAACTAGTTCTTCTTGTATTAGTGGCTATGTAGTCTTTCCTTCTTCTTTGAGTATCATTAGTTCTGGCTCTTATGGTACCTCTTGAGATTGAGTGTAAACTAGTTCTTCTTGTATTAGTGGCTATGTAGTCTTTCCATCTTCTTTGAGTATCATTAGTTCTGGCTCTTATGGTACCTCTTGAGATTGAGTGTAAACTAGTTCTTCTTGTATTAGTGGCTATGTAGTCTTTCCATCTTCTTTGAGTATCATTAGTTCTGGCTCTTATGGTACCTCTTGAGATTGAGTGTAAACTAGTTCTTCTTGTATTAGTGGCTATGTAGTCTTTCCATCTTCTTTGAGTATCATTAGTTCTGGCTCTTATGGTACCTCTTGAGATTGAGTGTAAACTAGTTCTTCTTGTATTAGTGGCTATGTAGTCTTTCCATCTTCTTTGAGTATCATTAGTTCTGGCTCTTATGGTACCTCTTGAGATTGAGTGTAAACTAGTTCTTCTTGTATTAGTGGCTATGTAGTCTTTCCATCTTCTTTGAGTATCATTAGTTCTGGCTCTTATGGTACCTCTTGAGATTGAGTGTAAACTAGTTCTTCTTGTATTAGTGGCTATGTAGTCTTTCCATCTTCTTTGAGTATCATTAGTTCTGGCTCTTATGGTACCTCTTGAGATTGAGTGTAAACTAGTTCTTCTTGTATTAGTGGCTATGTAGTCTTTCCATCTTCTTTGAGTATCATTAGTTCTGGCTCTTATGGTACCTCTTGAGATTGAGTGTAAACTAGTTCTTCTTGTATTAGTGGCTATGTAGTCTTTCCTTCTTCTTTGAGTATCATTAGTTCTGGCTCTTATGGTACCTCTTGAGATTGAGTGTAAACTAGTTCTTCTTGTATTAGTGGCTATGTAGTCTTTCCATCTTCTTTGGATGCTTCTTAAGTCAGTCAATATTTTGACTACCTCGTATTTTAATATTACAAGTTGAGGCTTTTTTCCCTTCAGTTCTTTCAGTTTAAGATATGCTGAGTGTATTCTTCCTTTTTTGTTTTCTAACTCAAAGTCTTTGCACATTTCCTTGCAATAATTTCCTTTGTCTTCTCAAGCTGACCTTTGAAATTGTCTGTTTAGCTCTTTGACTTCAACGTTTATTTTATTTGCCTTAGCTAGCCTGTTATCAAGAACCGGTTTTGGAGTCTCTTCTGACATCCACTATTATCTTTTCTTTCTTTCCTGTCTTTATTGGCCTTTTGCTTTCTTCATGTATGATGTTCCTGATGTCATCCACAGTTTGTCGAGTCTTCTGTCGTTAGTGTTCCGTGAGTCAAATGTATTCTAGAAACGTTCTCAGGTTATATTCATTATCGTATCTTGGTTTCCTGGACTTGTGCTAATTGTCTTCAACTTCAACTTGCATTTGAACAACTGATGGTCTGTTTCGCAGTGAGCTTTAGGTTGTTGATATGGAAGTTTTCCATAATCCCCCCACAGGTCTATTTAATTTGATTTCTGTGTTTTCAATTTGGAGAAGTCCATGTTTATAGTCTTCATTTATTTTATGGGAGAGGGGAGGCTATTTGTGATGAATAAGTCATTGATCTTTGTAAAATCCTATCATGTGACTTCCAATTTTTCTATTCCCAAGGCCATATTTTCTAACTACTGCTCCTTCCTCCTTTGTTTCTTACTTTTGCATTCCAATCACCAATAATTATGAATGCATCTTGATTGTATGTTTGATCAATTTTCAACTAAAGACATTTGTAGAATTCTTCAATCTCTTCATTACTAGCTTCAGTTGTTGGTGTGTAAATTTGAATAATAATTGTTTTAACTGGATTTCCTTATAAGCATAGATACAGAACCCTATCATAGACCGTATTGCACTTCAAGATAGGTTTTGAAATATCTGTTAGAAGATGACTGTGATATTACTCCTCTTGACTTTCCTGCCATAATAAATCATATGATTATATGTTTCAGAATGGTCAAGAACAGTCCATTTCAGCTCACTAATGCCTGTGATATTGATTTTTATGTCTTCCGTTTCTTTTTTGATTACTTTAACCTTCCTTCATTTATATGCTGAACAATCCAAGCTCCAACTACTAATAATTTTTGCAGCTGATTCCTTCTGATTTTGAGCTGTGCCCCATCTGCAAATGAAGATCCTGGGAACATTGCACCACCCACATCATTAAGGTTTACACAAATTGAAGGAGAGACTCTTTCTCACTCATGTTTTGAGTGCCTTCTTACCTGAGGGACTCATCTTCTGGTGCTATATCTAACAATGTTCCCTGATGTTTTCAATATCCGGTGTTTCCTTGCTATTCATATGGTTTCCTGTTTCCATTTCCTTATAAATGTACATCTTATTCCTTGTTTATAAGCTTTCTTAGTCTGAAAGCTCTGCTGTACTTACTTTGGGTGACCAAGCTGGTATTTAAAATGCCAGTGACCCCCATTCCAACCCACTGAAGGTATCCTCCACCCTGGATTCCCTGTGCCTCCAGCCACCATATGCACCAGTGTACAATCTCTGCCCTATCCAGTCCTGCAAGGTAGACTTTGGATCATGGTAGTTGTGGGGAGGAAGCATCCAGGATCTGGGGGAAAGCTGTGTTCTTCATCGGTACTACATCGCACCCTGACTGACCCGTCTGCTCTCCTAAACCCCTCTCTGAGGGGATCTCCAGTGACCGACAAATGGGCTTTGGGTCTCCACTCTGCACTTCCCCCTTCATTCACTATGGTATATATGTGTGTGCGTGTGTGTATACATATACATATGGACATATATGTATATGGTTATATACATATGGAAAGGGGGAACTGATTAAAAGGATCCACATGTGACCTCCTCCCTGGGAGATGGACGGCAGAGAAGGGGGGGAAGGGAGACTCCGGATAGGGCATGATATGACAAAATAACAATCTGTGGATTATCAAGGGCTCATGAGGGAAGGGGAAGCGGGGAGGGAGGGAAAAAAAAAAAGAGGACCTGATCCAGAGGGCTTAAGTGGAGAGCAAATGCTTTGAGAGTGATTAGGGCAAAGAATGTATGGATGTGCTTTATACAATTTATGTATGTATATGTGTGGATTGAGATAAGAGTTGTATGAGCCCCTAATAAAATGTTTTAAAAATTTAAAAAAATAAATTAAATGCCAGTGACATAGATTTCAGTACCACACCAATATTCAAGTGAGCTCAGGAGAACAAACTGACAGACAAGTAGTGGTAACAAAAAATATTAGTAAACCAAATACAATGTAATTTAAGAGGATGATATACCTTGAATACGTGGAATTTACTCCAAGAAAGCAAGGATGGATGGATATTAGCAAATTAATCAATGTAATGCAGCACTTTAATAGAGCAAAAGAAAACAACAACAAAAATAGAACAAAATAAATCACATTAGGCCAATTAATACAAAGAAGGCATTTGATAATATTCAACAAACTTTCATTACATATGTAAAAACACACACTTAACAAATTAGCAGTAGAATGGGATACTTCAACCTGATAAAAAACCTTAATTTAAACCTACAGCTAATTGGCTTAATGAAAGATTGAAAATTTACCCCTTATCATCTGGAGCCAGACAAAAAATGCTTTTTCTCATCACTGGTATTGGATAGTATGTTGGCTATTCTATCCAGAGAAAGTAGAACAAAGAAACATTTTAAAGATCCGGGTGAAATAAGTGAAACCACCCATTTTTGTGGAAATGTTTATTCTATATGAAGAAAACCCCCCAAAATTCACAAGAAAGTCACTAGAGATTATTTAAAAGTTTAAGTGGAAATTTACAAGACTAACAAAATGTGTTGGATTTCTACACATCAGTAAGGGATATTCTGGTGAGGGAACTATAAAAACAATTCCATTCATTGTAGCATGCAAAAGAAAAAATAATCCAGGGGTAAATTTTAAAGGAATATGGAAGGTATGTACCTTGAAACTTAAAAAAAAATTGCTCAATCTATGCGTTCACCAAATAATATGAAAAGCTGGACTCATTTGGGAAAAGCACAGCATTAGGGTTGGAGAAAGACTCATTAGCAATCTGTTAGTTGCAGATAAATAAAAATGATGATGATTCAAGCACTCACTGGTAGAGGTCATAGACCACGACCTTCAATATACATTACACCTGAATGTGAAGAAAATGAAAATTCTCACAACTAGACCGATATATAGCATCATTCTAAATGAAAAAAAAAACCAATAAATGTATCTAGAAGCAACAGTCAAGAAATTAAATAAAATGTATTACATTGTACAAATCACCTGTAAAGGATCTCTAAAAAAATAAATAAATAATGTCAGTTTGATGTTTAAGGTGTGTTTGATCCAAAACATGGTCTTCTGAATCACTTTATATGCATATGAAATATGCATAATGAAAATGAGGACTGAAGAAGAATCTGTGTATTTGAATTACATTTCAAATGTTTTCAACTCAAACATACAAAAGTGTTTATAAAGGGTACGGATTATACTGCAGATTTCAAGAATAACAAAGAACTCATTGTTAGAAGAAATACAACCAGAATGCTCCCATCTTAGGCTGAATTCCCTAGAAAATAAAAATCAAACATGATTATATGTATGCAAATTTCATTCTCTCATGCATGTGGTTGTTAAAATCTGACCCCACATGATCCTAGTCACGACAGACCAAAACACTGCATGGTCTTATGCTAACCTCACACTCCTCCTATGTCTGATCCTTTGTTGCTGCCATGATCCTAGTCAATGCTAACCTCACACTCCTCCCTATGCCGGATTCTTTGTTGCAGCCAAGGTGCCAACCTACCTCATTGAGTGCCTTGCTCTTTGTCACTGCCCCTCCACTTACTAAGGATGATGTCACTCTCCAGGGACTGGTCTCTCCTGACAATATATTCAAAGTATGTAAGCCTAAATCTTGCCATCCTTGCCTCTCAGGAGCACGCTGGCCGTATTTATTGTAAGACGGATCAATTTCTCCTTTTGGCAGTTCATGGTGCTTTTAATATTCTTCTCCTGTACCACAGTTCAAATGCATTGATTTTCTTTGGCCTTCCTTATTTAGTGTCCAATTTTCACATGCATATAAAGAAATGGAAAATTACAATTGCTTGAGTCAGGTGTACTTTACTCCTCAAAATAGCATGCTTGCTTTTCAGTGCTCTGAAAATGTCTTCTGCAGCAGATTTACCTAATGAAACATGCAATTTATATACATAATCATTTACATGCATTACTTTACACACACCTGTATGTATATATATAGAGAGGAATTGATATATAGAAAGGAATCTATATATGTGTGTATATACACAGAAAGATATATATCTCTATCTAATGTGATCCATCTCTATCACTATTTCTATATCTATATACACAGAGAGATTTATGTCAAGAAAATGGCTTGTACAATTGTATACATGCAAAAGTCCAGTCCCATCCAGGCATATTCTAAGTCTGAAACCTTCTCCTGACTCTTGTATTTGGGGGGCTGTTGAACCCAAGATCAACAGGAATACCTCAGGCTTGTGATGGGAGAGGCAAATGAATCTAACGTTAACAAATAAAATAAACAGGTCAGATGGCAGGTTGCTGATGGCTTCTGGGATCTGAAGGCAATATGGCAGGTTATTAGCTCAAAAAAAAAAAAAACAGAATTCAATTAGTCAGATGCATGATCCAAACCCAGCAAATAGCAAAGAAGCCTTTCCTCAGCATCCACGTTTATAAGCAGCAGACCACATCCCTGAGGACACTTCTTTTCAATCGCATCCGGGTTCTGATGTGAGTCAGAGGGTTGCATTATACCCTAATCTTCTGACAAGCCATTGACTTATCACATCTGATACTATGAGGGAGCTGATTACATTGTGTCAGCTCATATCATGGGAGATTATTAGGCCTTAACTGCCAAACAATTGAGAATCCTGGTCCAGCCAAGTTGACACAAAACCTACCATGACTACTTAGATGCAAAGAGGTGAGACTTGCTTACTTTGGACATGTCCTCTGGAAAGACTAATCATGCAAAACAGATATAACATTTGGTAGAGGTCGGTGAAAATAAGAGATCCTCAATTAGATGAGTTACCATGCGGGAGCAAAAATGGACTCAAACATAAAAAGGATCATGAAGATGGTTGCAGGACCAGGCCACATTTTATTCTGTCTCCATTGCATATAATATCTCTGTGAACTGAAGCCAACTTGACAGCAACTAAGAACAAATAAATGGAAGGACATTTAAGTGTTCGTGCTTTGGAAGACTTAACATAATGAAGATATTAATATTACTCAAATTAGTCTAAACACCAAGCACAAACCTCAACAAATTTCACTAGACATTTTTTGGTGAAATGGTAAAAGCCAATCCTTAAATGTATATGAAACTAAAAGTTTAATCACTAGACATTGAATAGGCAAAATACTCTTTAAAATGAGCAAATAGGAGCTATCACACTTCTCAATCTCAAAATGTCCTATAAAGCATAAGTAATAAATATTCTATAGTAATGGACATGTAGATCCATGGAATAAATTAAGAATCAAAAAATTCAATTTCTAATTGATTTTTTAGAATAGTCGAACCAGTAGGGGAAAATATGGTAGTCTTTGATTGGAAGTGTTGCACCACCTAGATCTGCATAGGCAAAAGAATGAAGCTGGAACGGTACTCACCCATATGTGAACATTTACACAACATTAATCAAAGACCTAAATGTAAGACTCAAAATCATATAACTCTTAAAGCAAAAATAGGAGTAATGTTTCATGACCTAATTCATAATAGTGGAATTTTAACTACAATGGATTTAAAAATATTTAACAGTAAATTTTAAAATCATGACTAAGAACAGACAAAATATATGAATGATACTTCATCAAAATAAAAAAAATTCTGCATCAAAGTGTTTCATCAAAAAATGTAAATGCCTACTCCACTCAAGTACTCCCTCAATGCAAGAACACTTTGTTCTATTAAACTGCCATTCCATGATGCTAACCTTTCTGACATGATCACTGAAGAAAAATGGGTGCATAAGCAAATGTAGTGAAAAAAGCTGATTGTGCCCGGATATCAAAAGATGTAGCATCTGGAGTCTTAAAGGCTTGAAGGTAAACAAGTGGTCATCTATCCTAGAAGCAACAAAGCCACATGGAAGAAGCACACCGGCCTTTGTGATCATGAGGTGTCAATGGGATCAGGTATCAGGCACCAAAGAACAAAGAATCATATCATTATGAATGAGGGAGTGCAGAGTGGGGACCCAACGCCCATCTGTAGGCAACTGGACATCCTCTTACAGAAGGGTCATGGGAAGGAGACGAGCCAGTCAGGGTACAGTGTAGCAATGATGAAATATACAACTTTCCTCTAGTTCTTAAATGCTTCCTCCCTGACCCCCACCCCCACTATCATGATCCCAATTCTACCCTACAAATTCGACTAGACCAGAGGATGTACACTGGTACAGATAGGAACTGAAAACACAGGGGATCCAGGACAGATGATCCCTTCAGGATAAGTGGTGAGAGTGGCGATACCAGGAGGGTGGAGGGAAAGTGGGGTAGAAAGGGGGAACCGATGAAAAGGATCTACATATAACCTCCTCCCCATGGTATGGACAACTGAAAAGTGGGTAAATGGAGACATCATACAATGTAAGATATGACAAAATAATAATAATTTATAAATTGTCAAGGGTTCATGAGGGAGGGGTGCGTAGGATTGGAGTGGACAAAACTGAGGAGCTGATACCAAGGGCTCAAGTCAAAAGAAAATGTTTTGAGAATGATGATGGCAACAAATGTACAAATGTGCTTGACACAATGGATGGATGGATTGTGATAAGAGTTGTATTAGCCCCCAATAAAATTATTTTTTAATGTAAATGCCTAAAGACAAGAGAAAAAACTGAGAGTAATCACATATTTGTAAAAGATGTAATATCCAGAATATAGGCAAATCCTTTAGACCTTAACAATGAACAGGCAACATGCTTATTCAAAAATTGACCATAGGTCTTAAATAGACTTATAAATGGTCAAAAAGCACATGAAGGTACATTCAACATCATTAGTCATTAGGGATAAGCAAATCAAATTCACAGTGAGATGCAACTTCATCCCAATAGAATGGCTAAGATAAAAACAAAATGAACAAAAATCAAACTAGTAAACCATTACTGTGACAGAGTTGGTTACTGTGGAAGAATTGGGACCTCGTCCATTATTGGTTTGAATGCAAAATGGTGTGGCTACTTCAGAGTTCAAGCAGAAACTTCCTCACCAATGATTTTAAAGCACTATTCACAGTAGCCCTGTGTTAGTCTGGGTACTTTAGAGAAATAAATCCACAGAAACTTATGTATAAGAGAGAGTTTTATATAAAAGTTAAGTGTGCATCAAGAAAACATCCTAAGCCAGTGCTGCCCAAGCCCACAAGTCCAACATTAACCCATATGTCCAACATCAATACACAAAGTCCTCCTCCATCTCACAAAACAGATCCAATGATGCCGACTGAAGGATAAAGCCGAGTCAGTGAATGTGTAACATCTCAGGGCTGGCAGGGCTCTCCACACATGTGTGCCAGCACCCAGGGCTGCATCGGGGTAGGTCCATGTGGCTTCTCCTCAGGGATGTCTTGAAGGAAGTAAGCCCTGCCAGCTGAAGCTGGGAACTGGCTAAGGCAGCTGCACCCTGGTCTGCCCATCAAAAACCAAAAGACCCAACAACTAGAAAGGTGAGGCTCACTGAGTGATTTATCTCTCTGCCTTTCCATTAACCCCACATGTGTTTATCAGCCAGGTTGGCACAATAAACTAACTAACTCAAGCCCAAATTGGAAATAGCCCAAATACCCGTCAACAGAATAATGGACACACTAAATGTGAACTATGCATATGATAAAATATTATTATTGTTAGGTAACTAGGCAATTCTGATTCATAGCATTCCTAACTATGCCAAGTTCCACATCATCCTCCCAATCGTTATATTTATATACTTATAAATATATTGTTATGTTTGAGCCCAGTGTGCATTGCTCCTGTTTGAGAGTCTTACCAATCATGAAGTTCATTATCAGGGACTAATTTCTCCTGATAATGTGGCCAAGGTATGTGAGACAAAGTTTCACTCTCCATGCTTTGAAGGAACATTCTGGCTGTACTTTTTAAAGAAAAAGTTATTTGTTCTTCTGCCAGTCCATGGTACTTTCAATAGTTTTAACCAACGCCATAATTCAAATGTATAAATTCTCTGCTTTTCCTCATTTGTTTTTCAGATTCCACATGCATACGAGGTTATTGAAAATATCAGTCACACCTTATTCTTAAAATTCTTTGCTCTTCAACATTTTAAAGAGGCCTTGTGTAGCAAATATGCTCAATGTAACATTTCAATTAATTTGAATTCTGAATCCATGAATGTTTATTGTAGATTCAAATAAAATGAAATTCTTGACAATTTCAAACTTTTCTGCTTGTCATGATGATGTCTATTGGTCCAGTTGTGAATAATTTGTTTTCTTTACATTAACTTTCAATCCACACTGAAGGCTCTAGTCTTCAATTTTCATCAGTAAGTGCTTCAAGTTCTCCTAGTTTTTAGCAAGGAAAACGGTTTTATCGGGATAGAATATTACTTGGACATGAAGATAAATGAAATCTTGGCATATGCTATGACAATGAATGATTTTAAAAACTTTATTCTGGGTGAATTAACAAAAAGAAATAAACCGATTGATGCTATAGAGCATCATATTGGAACTGAGAATAAAATGGCCACGTGTGTGTTTGTATGGGATAGACTGAGTAAAGGATATAATATTGTCAAAGCATAAGTCATATAAACAATAGAACACATAATAAAGAAAATAAAAGCAATTTTATATAAGTCAGTAAAAAGCAAAGAAAATTTTATCACAAATAATATTACTCAAGTAAATAAGACGAATTAATCCTCCTGTAATTGAACCATGGAGCTGAAAACCATAATACTTTCTTGATGGAAAATAATCCTTCAAGTTTATTTTATCATTCATTATCCATTCACATATTTTATGAGTAGCTGCTTTATGCCAAATGATCTATTAAGTATTAGAAATATTCAAGTGTTTATATGCTATCAAGGACTTACCATAAAATGAAAAATATATTCCATTTAAAAAAGGACAATAGGGACTGTAATAATTTTTACTTAAGGTCTGTTCTCTTGACTCCAAATATGGGAAAGTTGCTTACCATTTCAATTATCACTTGACCATTTTCCCCATTTTCCCATTTTTTCTCATACTGTAAAACTTAGAAAACCTCATTCAGCATATGTCATGTCATAATACAAGAAAAAACAAATTGCTTTAGTAAAAGAAATTATATAAAAATAAAATGAAAAATGTCATATCTCCTTTAACATATTCAGTTTGTGTAAAAGAAATTTGTATATCCATTGTTATGGTAAACACCAGATGTGACATGAAAGATAAATTTATCCATAATAGCAGCACAAAATAAAATGCTGAAGGAGTCTGGAAATAGAGAAAAGCCAGGATGTGGCCCCTAAGCTCAAACAGGTGATGCGAGTGTGGATTTAGAAGAAAGAAAAAAAAACACTTGCTCTTCCTAGACCCTTAATTGATTGATGGAAAACACCCTTGGATTCTCTTAACTCTCAAAATTGTTTTAAATATCTAATACCTATGTCCATTTTTTTCTTGTGATGATGGTTCACCTCTTTCACTAGGTTTTCTCAGTCTACCCTAAAAGTTAAATATTCATAGAACAAGAGGAGGAAAAATGGGACAAATCAACACAATATCTATTCAAAGCATAGTAATTTATATAATTTTAGTTGAATTCATATGAATATATACATAAACCCTTTATCATCACACATTAACAGGGAAGAAATAAACAATTTTCAAATTATACATTAAGTGGGTACCATTAAAAAGAAAGAGTATTTTTATCAAACTGGAAACCTCAAAATGATGAGAGAAAAGCAGTAGAAAATTACAGTGCTTGCCTTAAACTAATAATGGTGTTTATCTGCTTGATATGAGCCCTATATTATTTCTATAAACTATCAAGGTATAAATAATAAGATAAATGTCTTTAGTTTTGAGAATATATACTGCAGATTATCTTAGATCAAAAAGATACATCAGCCATGAAATTTAGCTTAGGCCCTTTGACCCAAAACTCATTTGCAGGTCTCCCTCTCATTGTTCATTCCTAACAAAAAAAAAATTGAAACATGACTTTTATAAAAATAACTTAAAAAGAGCTTAATGCTTTAATGTGATTATCAGCTGTGTGAAGCTCTTATAAAGCATTTAAAGTACAGATGTTTATCATCAGCCACAATACTCAAATAAATTTACTAAATATGATATACAACAGACAAACATGCTATAAAGCAGAAGCATTTAGAATACTTGGGTTATCTTTCCCAGCCTGAAAGAATTAATTTTCATATCTGCTCATTAAAAATTGTTTACATAGCAACAATGAAACTCAAAACCTGCTTCTCGATCTTGAACGCTTCCTCCCCTCCCAATTATCATGATTCCAATTCTACCTTGCGGACCTGGTTAGACCAGAGGATGCACAGCGGTGCAGTAGGGATCTGGAAACAGAAAATCTAGGACGGACGAACCCCTCAGGACCAGCGGTGGGAGTGGCGACCCAGGGAGGGAAGGGGGTGTAGAAAGGGAGAACCGATCTTGGGGATCTATATGTAACCTCCTCTCTGGGAGATGGGCAATGGGAAGGTGGGTGAGGGGAGACGCCGGGCAGTGTAAGATAAGATAAAATGCTTATTTATAAACAATTAAGGGTTCAGGGGGAAGGGGGGAGTAGGGAGGGAGGGGGAGGGGGGAAAAAGGAAAATGAGCTGATTCCGGGAACCCAAGTGGAAGGCGAATTTTGAGAATGACGAGGGCAATGAATGTATAAGTGTGCTTTACTCAATTGATGTATGTATGGATTGTGCTAAGAGTTGTATGAGCCCCAATAAAAAGATTTATTAAATTAAAAACTTTGTTTACAGTTTATCCACCTCTATTAGTTGATATGTAACTTCATAGGATTAGGAAACTTTTTTGAAAAAATTATTTTATCGGGGGATCTTACAGTTCTTTTCATAATCCATACATACATCCACCGTGTCAAGCACATTTGTACATTTGTTGCCATCATCATTTTCAAAACATTCTCTTTCTACTTGAGCCCTTGGTATCAGCTCATTTTCCCCCTCCCTGAGGAACTCTTGATAATTTATTTTTTTTTTTCGTGTCTTACACTGACCAATGTCTCCCTTCACCCATTTTCCTGTTGTCCATCCCCCTGGGAGGGGATTATATATAGATCATTGTGATTGGCTCTCTCTTTCTTCCCCCACTTTACCTGTCCCCTCCTGGTATCTCTACTCTCATTATTGGTCCAGAGGAGTTTATCTGTTCTGGATTCCCTGTGTTTCCAGCTCTTTTCTGTACCAGTGTACATGCTCTGGTCTAGCCGGATTTGTAAGGTAGAATTGGGGTTATGATAATGGGGGAGGGGACGCATTAAAGAACTAGAGAAAAGTTGTATGCTTCAGCAGTGCTACAGTGACTGGCTCATCTCTTCCCTCTGACCCTTCTGTAAGGAGATGTTTAAAGGTAAGAAAATGCTTCAGTTCTCCTAGAGAATGAAATGATCTCCAGGGATCCCCATAAAAAATGACCTGGTATAATCAGGATTTCCCCTTTGATAAGGAGGGGAATGTTCTAAGGGATATGTAGATACTGCTATTTAATTTGATGGATCCGTGCTTACATTTCTACACGGAACAGTGCAGAAGGTTAAATTGGGACGCAAAGAGTTTTCATGTGAAAGTTGGAGAAGGGTCAGTAATACCTAACATATGGAACCTAAAGGTCTGCTGATCCTGGAGGCCCCTTTAAGTGTATCTAGCTTTCTCTTGGTGGGTCCAGCCTTCTTTGAGGGACATTTCCAGAAAAGCAGCCTTTCACACTCCTCTGCCCAAGACCTGTTTCTGTACACTCCAGCACCAGGTTGCTCTTCCTCTGGCTCTGCAATATAATTTCCTTGAAAATTTGTCTTGACAGTTTTTAAGGTACTACCTGGTCTAGACTGTGTCTGTTACATATTGAGCCATTGATTAGGCCTATTTCTCCACTCCTGTACCAATATGCATCCAGCCTCATCATCCTAAGGTCAGGCAGCCAACAACTGAGGGACAGCCCTGTGACCCTGGCATGTGACCTATTTTTCAAAATGCTCAGTCCCCAGCAAACTAGTGTGTGCCACCCTGCTTGTCATGCACCAGCTCTCTTCAAGGGTTCCAGTTTGCTGCTATCTCATTGCCAGATGCATCCTCCCACCTGACACTGCATCAGGCTGTGCTATGCGCCCCTGTCTCTGACTTTCCTGACTCCCCTTTCCCAAGTAGCTTCTGGCTTACCATCCCAGCATGTTTCTAGAGCAGCTGCTACTAATCCATATGCATTTGCAACTAACTCCTATGTAGCAGTTATCTATCGATGGTAGGTTTTACAGTTCTGACAGTTGTGGCCATTTTTATACACTATAGGTCGATAATTTGAAGTTGTTGAACAGAAAAGCTTGACTTCATACCAATAGCAGGGATGAAATTGTGTTGCTGACCATAAGAGACTTCCCTGAATCTGTGTTCTAATTGCAGATACCGGCATGATCATGCTCTGTCACTGGGTCAATTTATTCATCCCTCCACTTCCTCTAACGAGAAAACCTGTTTTCTTAGACAAAGGGAAGCCATCGTAGCTCAGTCATCAGCCTTTCTCACTGCCAATAGGGAAGCACCACCAACTTGGGTCCAGGCATCCAGGTCTTAATTCAAATTTTCTGATTGATGGTATCCCTGGTGTGATCCCTGTATTTCCTAGCTCCTGACTCACACTGTTGTGGTTGGGAATTACTCATTTTTCTTACAATTTTTATGGAAGGATGATAGCACCACATATTTACCCTGAATAGCTTACTTCAATAAGCATGTTATTTTTTACCATCACATTTATGAATACTGGTGTATTGATATCTATAATACAGGAGCAATACCACAGCTACAATCTTTTGCATCCTAGTCACTTTAAGAAATGTCCTCTTCACAGCCACCAGGGAAAAAAAAGTCCTTTAAATCAATTTTCCCAAAGGTTCAAAATATCTTGAAGTTAGTTCTACCTTGAGAAAAATACCCCTAACCAGTTAAGAAAATGAAATTCTGCCCATTTCACTCTACATGCACCACTTATAAATTGAGATATCCAACTATTGTGACAACCAAATGCTCTCCAACAGCCTTGTGATGACAGGCAGGGACATTTCATATTTAACAACAGAGAAGGGTCGTTACTATACAGGTTAAGTAGCCTTGGCCAAGGTCACAGGCCTGGAAAAAAATGAATGATCAATGAGTTCCATCCAAAGTAAACACCCTGAAGCAGGAGAAGCCTTACACCTCTCTCACCACCTTCAATCCATGGTGCTCTGCAAAAGGGAAAAGGTAACAAAGGTTTCATAAGGACACACTTTATCAACCAGCATGGTCCTTAGATTAAGTGAGTTCAGTAGGCTTTGCAAACGCTGTATAGATGTAGGTATAGCAGGAGTCCCAATAACTTGAAAATGAGACGTATCCTAATTGCCTTTTAGAGGAAATGATATTAATGCCCATGAACTAGATCAATAGGGAAATCTGAGAAATCACACTTAAAAGATGAAAATAATTCCCAAGTGAGTAGCTTGATGAAGCCTGATTGAAAGTATTAATATTTTAAAACATGTAACACATTGTTAGGTATTCTGTGAACAATAGAACACACAGACAAGCCCAAGTACATTTCTAGGCAAAAGTTTTCAAGGTTTGTCCAAACACAGTCTAGTAGAGTGTACAAGTGGAGTAAAGAAATTAAGAATTCATTTTAAGACAAATGAAGTATATTTCCAAAATAAGGCAAGGAATTTAATAAAAGAATTAAATAAATTTATGATTCTGTAGCTAAAATATTTGTTAACTGAATTTAATAATGTATTTTAAGAAATATATCACAATCAAGAAAGGTTTAAGTTAGTATTGCCACATAATTACATTTCAGAAAAATATGCTACTATAATTCACCAAATTAATAGACTAAACTAAGAGAATCTCATGATTAACACTAGGATTATAAATATAACTTGGTAAGATTCAAAACTGATTCATCATAGCAAAGCACCCCTAGAAAACTAGAAAGCAAAGTGAATTTTGCTTGTTTAAAATATATTTGAAATTACAGAACATATCAAACAATGGAGAAAGTTAGAAGCATTCCATTAAAGGAAGGCCAGAAGGGCACTTTCACTACAGTTATTTAGCATAAAGACAGAGGCTAGTGCCAGCATAGGACTGAGAGGACCATAAATAGGACCCAAAGGAATTAACGGAAAGATGTAAAACTCCCATTCATGTAGATAGTATCAGTTTTCACCTTCGTTGAAACAAAACAAGCAAAAATTTAACTGTTAGCGGTCCAGCAGAATTGTAGTATATAAAATCACCTTATAGAACTAAATACTTTTACTATAACAAAAACCAACAGAAAATATATTAAAATCAAATGCCAGTATTATAAGTCATGTAAAATAATTTTGAAAAAAAAAAAAGTAAAGCTTCTCTAGAGAAAGTTTTTAAACTCCACTAGAGGGCAGTCAATAAGACTTTATTTAATGAGAAGACACTCCATCATCTTAACCAGGAAATCATAAAGTTAAAATGAAATTGATTATGTCTGTAATTTCATGCAGCACTGATTATTTTGGCTAGCTCTTTGAGGAACTTTCAGCTTATTTTCAAATATATACAGAAGAATAAAGAGTCATCAATAGGTTTTGAAAATAAAGGCCATGGGTGTTGTTGAGGGCCTGCCCTATGAAATAAATACATATCACAAAGTCATCAAAAAGTGTGACATGGGTAGGACGATACACATAGAACACAAAATAACAAAGTACAAAGAAAGATCTATGTATAAACAGCATAGGAGTACATGTAACAAATACACATAAATGTGACATCATAAATTAAAGAAAGACCTGATAGTCCACGGTACTGTGAAAACTCACGAAATTAAGAAATGCACAAGTGGATATATATTCTATAATATAAAAGGTAATAAAGTGGCGAAGTAAATAAGAATTACAAATATATGAAGACAAAAGAATATTACATGAGACATTATCCTTGTTGACCAGTGGAAGAGTTAAAATTGTAAAGCAAGAAATTAAATTGATTTGATGGAAATTAATAATTATGTTTCAATGAAGGACATCGTGACCATGTTTGTAGGCAAGGGATACTGTAGGAAAAGTACTAGCTGTGGTGGATTGCAACTCAATGTAAAGAAAGCAAAATGCTTACAATGACACCGAGAAACAACGCCGCAATCAATGACATGAGGTCCATATCTGCCCTGCTCTGTCTTCCCCATTACCTCATCTTTCTTCTGTGGAGAAGCTGATCGGTTTCAACCAACCTTGTGGTTAATAACTGAATGCTAAACCCCTTGGGCCACCAAGGATCCCTACCATCTGATATAATCAGTCAAAGTGCTAACTCTTACGTTTGGTATGTAATGGTAAGTTATTGGTTTCCGTTTACATTTCTATAATGATTAATAATGTTGAGCATGTATGTTTTAATGTGCTTATTTGTCATCTATAGGGGGGGGCGGTTTCCAGAAGTTGATAGACAAATTCTAAATTCTATTACCTTTTCATACCATTTTTTCATAAACATTTGGAAGCCCTGTCTTTCTCCCTCAGAGCAGCCAGTGGTTTCAAGCTGCTAAACGTGCAGTTATGTCAGCCCAATAAACAACCACTCTAAGGCCAGGGATCCTTACTTTAAAAATAGTAACTATTAAATTAATGTGAGCACTTACCCGTGGGTGCTATAAACAGTAACCATCCCTATCAGTAAAATGCATTTTTAAATAAAGTATATTACTAAGTCGACATTTTTCATATCTACCCCATGTGAGCATATGCAGGCAGTTTTGCATAGTTGGCCACCTGCCACATTTTTAAGTTATAAAGATATTGGTCAGGGAGGGTGTATATAGGTACAAATAGAAACACACACATATATAACAGCTTCTAAAAGTTTTTGGAGATAATTAGCTGCACCATAAAAATGGGAAATTTAAAAACTAGAAACAGCATCTTCCCATTGAGTGAGCAACACACAGGCAGTAACTTCACAGAGCGCTTGCACCAAGCGGAGGTTTTCTTTGCTTGGTCTAAGAAACCCCAGGCAGCTGATTTGGAATCCAAGAGCCAGTGACTTCAGAGTCCGACGGCCTATTGGAAGCGCACTGTCTCCAGGACGACGCCTCATACCCACCACATTAGAAGACCTGGGGACTGGGCCCAGGAAACAAGATGTGCTACAAACTTGACAAAAGATTCGATTGCACACTGTGCTCTGTGAATCGCTGATCTGAAGCTTCCTTGCCTGGGGCAAAGCAGGCTTGTGTGGAGGCACAAGAGGCATGATGCAGAACAGCTGTGAGTGGGAAGTTAGCTGTTCCTTGTGGAGAAGGACAGAGGATGGCGAGTGGTGGGCGTTGGCATACACCAAGGACTGAGTTTAACAGGGTGTGGGTGATTGCAGAAGAGGGATTGTTTTAACGAGGACCTTATGTTCCCCTTCAGGGTTAGGGAAGCAACACACTCATCTGCTGCTTTTCCATTTCTCACTTCCATTTCATTCTCCTCCTGTTTTTTGACCTTTTCATCAAAATGTTTTCCATCAGAAATATGCTCTGAATCTTGGCAGCACGTGGTGCTGCTTCCCTCTCTTGTCTCCTCTCAGCGCCCTGGCACAGCAGACTCAGACGATGGAGTACAGAAGGACGGCCACCACCTGGTGTCTGGGAGAAAGTCACTTCTGAAATGGGGAGTCTCCTGCTGTGCAGGCTCCGAAAATAGTATCATAAGTGAGAGGGATCCTAGATCACTGCCTCCTAAGGCTCATCTTCAGCTAAGGAAACAATTTTAGAGAGCAATTAAACTACAAGATCCCAATGCAGCCAAATAGCTTCTTTATCACTAGATCATCTACCGGGAAGCTCTTGCTATACATCTTTAAATGGAATGATTGTGAACATCTAGGCATTACATAAATAACTGAGTGAATATAGGACAGGTGGAATAATTATTAATGATTGAATGGCAAATGAATGCTCAGCTAAAGAAGGAGAAATAAGAATGTCTCTCAGTAACAGGTAGACATTTTATTGTTGATAGAAATTCAAATGGAGTAAAAATTATATCGTAAATAAACATTTTATTATCCCTAATGTATTTTGTAAGTATATGATATCGCATAAGAGAAGTACTCTGGTGGTGTAGTGGGTTGAATAGTGACTGTTAACAGCAAGGTCAGCAGTTCAGAATCACCACTTGCTCCATAATAGAAAGATGCAGCTTTCTACTCCTGTCAATGTTTAAAGCCTTTGAAACCTAAAGGGACACCTTTACTCTGTCTTGTAGGGCCGCTATGACTCAGACTCAATTAGATGGCAATACGTTTGTTTTGTTTTTACCCACATATCCATGGCATTTGCACTCACAGAACACTTCCCATATATGAACCTATTAGATGCTTTGTAACACATTGCTATTAGCCAACTGTGAATCTGTCCATTCGTTTTTTTTTTAAAGCCAGAGGTTAAAAAAGATAAGAAATTTGGGACTTTGTATAACTTGCTATGAATCACACCAGAACACAAGCCCAGGCCTGTGGAGGCATTTTTATTGACATCACACAGCAACCACAGGGTTACAGACCTCTGCACACAAATCATCATCTGAGAACATTCCTTAGGAACCTCAGAGAGTCTCAATATTTGAATACTATGGAGTAGGGAGAGGAATAAAAACTTCCTATTCCATTATTTTTAAGCCCAAAGTTATCTGCAGCTATGTATTTTAAAAAAGAAAAAAACATGTTTTGTTAGGAATTATTCAAAATTACTATACACTGAAACTTTGAACTATATCCTGAAAATGCGGATCTAATATCCTAGCCTAAAATTAATCTCCACAAGACAAAGGTGATGCACTAGAGATCAACTGCCTGCTAAATAAAATCCTTTATTTTCAGAGGAAAAAAATAAAACAAAACATAATCTGGTCTCTAAAATGCATCATTTATCATACCTTAGTAGGCGATAAGAATTAATAGACATAATAAAAAGCTGGGACAGGTGAACCATAATCAAAAGACAAATAGTCAATAAAGCAGCCTCACATATGACTCATGTTGAAACTGCAAAAAGAGAAATTAAAATGCCCTTTATAATTACTTTCTAAATGTTCAGCAAATGATGGATATAATGAGTTAGGAAGACAGAAATAAAAATGTGTCATAACTTTTTAAAATAACCAAAAGAGAAATCAAAGTATTGAAAATTATAAAATCTGAAATCAAATATTCATTAAAATATTTTTAAAGCTTCAAAAAGAGATAGTCTAGAAGGAATCTCTGTAAACTCGCAAGTCCAGAACATAAAAACCTATTTCCATGGAGCCAATGCTAACTCACACCTTCCCCACATGGGAATTCTGAAGATTTGTAAGTACTAGGGAAAAAGACAGCCTCATCTTTCTTCCTTGGAGTAGCTAGTGGTTTAAGCCACCAATTTTGCAAACTCAGGTATCCAAAGCTTACGTAACATTAACTCCAAGACTCCATCAATTTGAAAGTAAGTTATGGGGGAAATAGATCTATGTGAATATATTCATAGATTTAGTATTAAGGTAGCAGATGGACATTGGGCTTCAACTCAAGTACTCCCTCAGTGCAAGAATAGTTTGTTCTATTAAACTGGCTTTCCATGATGTTCACCTTCCTGACATGATCGCTGAAGACAAATGGGTGCAGAAGCAAATGTGGTGAAGAAAGCTGATGGTGCCGGGATATCAAAGGATATAGTGTCTGGGGTCTTAAAGGCTTGAAGGTAAACAAGTGCCTATCTAGCTGAGAAGCAACAAAACCCACATGGAAGAAGCACACTAGCCTGTGTGATCATGAGGTGTCAATGGGATCAGGTTTCAGGCATCATCAGGGAAAAAAAATTATATCATTGTGAATGAGGGGGAGTGTGGAGTGGAGACTCAAAGCCCATCTGTAGGCAACTGGACATCCCTTACAGAAGGGTCGTGGGGAGGAGATGAGCCAGTCAGGCTGCAGTGTAGCAATGATGAAACAGACAACTTTCCTCTAGTTCTTTAATGCTCCCTCCCCCACCCATTATCATGATCCTAATTCTACTTTACCAATCCAGCTAAACCAGAGCATGTACACTAGTAGAGCTAGGAATTGGAAACACAGGGAATCCAGGACAGATGCGTCCCTCAGGACCAGTGGTGAGAGTGACAATACCAGGAGGCTGGAGGGAACCTGGGGTAGAGTCAATCCCGAGGAGAAAACAATGGGATCGAGGGTTCCAGGGGGCCAGGGGGAGGGGGAGGTGGAGGAATGGAATGGGGGGCTAACAAACCCAGGGACAAGAGTACAAAAAGAGATCTAAAATCAATGGCAAGGAGGATGTAGAATGTCTGGTGGGATGTTAGTCTGGGTACATGAAAGAAACAAACCCAAAGAAACTCATGTATAAGAGAGAGTTTTATATAAAAGGTAAGTGCACATCAAGAAAGCATCCCAAGCCCACAAGTCCAACATTAGCCTATATGTCTGACAGCAATCCACAAAATCCTCCTCCATCTCACAAAACAGATACAATGATGCCGACTGCAGGAGGAAAGCCGAATCAGTGAGTGTGTAAGCATCTCAGCACTGGCAGGGATTTCCACATGACTCCAGCACCTAGGGCTGCATCAGGGTAGGTCCATGTGTCTTCTCCTCGGTGATGTCTTGCAGGAAGTGAGCCTTGCCAGCTAAAGCAATGAACTGGCTAAGGCAGCTGCACCCTTGTCTGACCATCACAAAGCAAGAGACCCAAGAACTAGAAAGGCGAGGCTCACTGAGCCATTCATCTTTCCGCCCTTCAATTAACCCCATATGTGTTTATCAGCCAGGTTGTCACAATGAATATTAACTATCTCAATCCACTCATTGCCAACTTGGAACCTGAACACAATTATTTTACCTAAAAATTCCATTGAAGTAATACCTACACCTTAATCCTATGAATATATTCTCCCACCTTTGAAAGTTTGTAAGCCAACCACTATAAAGATTAACTATCTCATGGGGTTTGATCAAGTTTAGTTTGGCTAGAGAAATTACTAAGATCCAAAAAAGGTCGAAGATGATAGTAAGACAGGACGAACGTAAAAGTAAATAGAGGAGAGAACTAGGAGGCCGAAGACATTTATAGAGGTATAAATGTAGGCATGGACTTACATAAATATATTTATATAAAATGAAAGGGATATAGATCTATGTACATATATTCATATGTTAAGTATTAAGGTAGTAGATGGACATTGGGTTTCTACTCAAATCCTCCCTCAATGCAAGAACACTTTGTTCTAATAACCTGACATTCTATGATGCTTACCTTCCCATCATGATCGCTGAAGACAAATTGGGTGCATATGTATATGTGGTGAAGAAAGCTGATGGTGCCCAGCTATTAAAAGATATAGTGTGTGGGGTCTTAAAGGCTTGAAGATAAACAAGAAGCCATCTAGCAAGGAAGAAACAAAGCCCACATGGAAGAAGTACACCAGCCTGTGTGATCACAAGGTGTCAACAAGATCAGGTACCAGCCATCAGAAAACCCAAAATAAACAATCATATTGATGTGAACGAGGGGGGAGGGAAGGCCAGAGTAGAGACCTAAAGCCCATCTGCAGACAATCAGACATTCCTTCACAGAAGATCACAAGGAAGGGACAAGTCAGCCAGGGTGCAGTATAGCACCAATATACAGGATAGAGTATAGCACACAACATACCTCTAGTTCTTTAATGCTTCCCCCACTATCATGACCCTGGATCTACCTTTAAAATTCAGCTAGATTGGAGCATGCACACTGGTACATATAAGAGCAAGATATGACAAAATAACAATGTATAAATTACCAAGGGCACATGAGGGAAGGGGAGCAGGGAGGGAGGGGGAAAAAAAGAGGACCTGATGCAAAGGGCTTAAGTGGAGAGCAAATGCTTTGAGAATGATTGGGGCAGGGAATGTATGGATGTGCTTTATACAACTGATGTATGTATATGTATGGATTGTGATAAGAGTTGTATGAGTCCCTAATAAAATGCAAAAAAAAGAAAAGAGGAGAAAAAAAAGAGAAAATGATTAGGGCAAAGAATGTACAGATGTGCTTTATACAATTGATGTATGCATATGTATGGACTGTGATAAGAGTTGTAAGAGCCCCTAATAAATTGTTTTTAAAAAAACTCTTAGTAACAGTAAGGGGAGTAGCAATACCATGAGGGTAGGGTGAAGGTGGATGGAGGAGGAGAAAGGGGGAACTGATTGCAAGAATCAACATATAACTACCCCCCTGAATGGGTAAAAGGAGACACTGGATAGTGTATGATATGAACACAATAATAATTTATAATTTATCAAGAGTTCACGAGAGTGGGACAGGGAGGGAAGGAAAAAAAAGAGCATATACCAAAGATTCAAGTAGAAATAAATGTTTTGGAGAAAAATGATGGTAGCATATGTTCAAATCTACTTGATAAAATTGAAATCGATGTATGGATTGTTATAAGATCTGTAAGAGCCTCTATAAAATGATTTGGTTTTTTTTTAAAGAGACAATTCAATTTTTAAAATGAGCACAAGGAAGCACAAAGAAACATGGCATTTCCTCCAGGAAATATTATAAAGCGATGTATTTAGCAAAGTGATTTAAAGTTCTTGATGAATTGAGTATGATCTTAGATATTTAATAGAGCATTATCATTTGAATTTTATGTCCTCTTATGCTGATTCTAGTGATTTGATTAAGTGATTTGTGTGAAGATCACATATAATCACTTTAAATATGCATTAAATATATTCCACATACAGACTTAATATTTCCTCATCAAAGAGACTCTGGGGAGGTTTTTTTTTCTGGAAAGAAATATATAAATTAATACTGAGCAAGTAACAATGGCTGTGATGAATTTGTGAATTACATGAAATGCATTAGTTAAGAGATTCTCTTCAAAATAGGATTTTTTTTTCATTATACTTTTGCCACTTAATAAAAAGGGGGGGGGGAAGAACATGAACAGATACTTCAAGAAAGAATACATTCAGAAAGTCCAAAAACATGAAGAATACTCATGATCATTAATCAGTAGAGAGAAGCAACCATGAGATAACATCTCCCTCCATCATCTATAATAAAATTACAACAAAAAGTGCTGGTGAGGATGTGTCAAAACTAGAACTTCCTATACAGCTATGTGGATTGTGGAATGGTGCAAACACTGTGAAAAACAGCATGATGTTTACTTAAAAACAAAAGTAGAAATATCGTATGATCCCACAATCCCATTTCTAGGTACATAGCCTAAAAAAATAAGAGCTGTGACATAAATATAAATAGGTATAGTATTACTCACAATAGCAAAAAGGTAGATTAACCTCTAAGCAAACTATGGTCATATACCCAAGGAGATACCATGAAACATTAAAGAATAAGGATGGATCTGTGAAACCCTTCATACCATGGATTAACCTGGAGGACAATATGCTAAGTGAAATTATTCAATCACCAAGGGATATCTGTTGTATGAAGCCACTACTGTAAAAACTTAGTAAAGTTTTACACAAAGAAATAGACATTCTTTGATGGCTACAAGAGTTTGGAGAGGAAGGAAGGACGCATGACTAATTAGAGGAGTTGGTTGTTAGGTGCCACCCAGTTGGTGCTGGCCCCTAGCGACCTGATGCACATGGAGCAAAACACTGCCTGTCCTGCACCATCATGACAACTGTTCATGTGCTTGAGCCCTTTATTGCAGCCACTGTGTCAATCTACCTTGTTGAGGACCTTCCTCTTTTTCACTGCCTCTCTCCTTTAACAAGCGTGATGTCTTTCTCCAGAGACTGGGTCTCTTGACAACATGTCCAAAGCACAAAAGGTGAAGCCTCGCCATCCTTGCCTCCAAAGAGTACTCTGGTTTTACTTCTTCCAAGACAATTTACTTGTCTTTTTGGGAATCTGTGGGACTTTCAATATTCTTGTCATCAGTTTAAATGCATCAGTTCTTCTGTGGTTGTACTTTTTCAGTGTCCAGCTGTCACATCCATATGAGACCATCGAAAATATCCTGGCTTAGGTCAAGGTCACCTTAAACCGCAAAGTGACATCCTTGCTCTTCAACACTTTGAAGAGTTCTACTGGAGCAGATTTACCCCATGCAACTCATCTTTTGATGTCTTGGCTTCTTGCTGTTTCCAGGAGCATTGATTGGGAATCAAAGCAACTTGACAACCTCAATATTTTCTCCATTTATCATGATGTTGCCTATTGGTCCAGGTGTGAGGAATCAAATAGTGCGCGCGCGCGCGCGCACACACACACACACACACACACACACACATATATATATATATATATATATATATGATATGCCTATGTATTTATATGAGCTATATATATGTATCCATGAACATAGTAGAGGAAGGAAACAATGAAAACTTCTTAGCTATAAACAAACACCTTGAAAAATAAGTTACTAGGCCTAGGGGCTCAGGACCACAGTCTCAGGGGACATCAGGTCAAGTGACAAGATAGTCCATGAAAATATAGATCTACATTTATTTTGGTGAGTAGTGACTAGGGTCTTCAAAGCCTGTGAGAAGCAATTCAAAGACTTAAGAGACCAAGCAATCCTTAGCCCCAGCCACTCTAAGACCAAAAGAATTAGATGGTGCCTGGCTGCTACTGGTGATTGTTTAGAAAGGGATGGCAATAGGAGGTTCTGAAGAAACTAGAAGAGGATTGTGGGATAAATCCAAAATAATAAAAACAAACAAGCTCATTGGTGGGACAGAAACCAGCAGCACCTCAAGATTCTGTCCCTTAAACAGTCTTCGAGCCTGGAACGGAATTTATCCCGTGGTTAAATTTTCAGCTACACACTAAACAGGTCTATAGTGTGAACAGGAACACCAGGGAAGTTCATACTTCTTAAAACCATCAACCATCCACTACCAGCGGGGCAGCATTTGCACAGGGATAAAACTCAGAAGGCAGGAAGGGCTAAGGAAGAAGGGCTAATGGAAATGGTAAACACACACAGAGAAAAGGATGCTGTTGCTGCGTGGGGATAGCAATTAACGATTACTACCTTGTTTCCCCAAAAGTAAGCCATCCCCCCAAAATAAGACCCACTTATAGTTTTGCCTCTCCTTGAAATACAAGGCATCCCCCGAAAATAAGACCTCCCCGAAAATAAGGGTTTCGATGGTTATGATGATGTTCCAGAAGATGATGACATGACTGTCATTGAATGAGTAAATGTACCACAGGTTGTTGTACATGGAAATAATGGTAGTAACAAGAAATTCTTGATACTGTAGGATTCACAGTTTGTCTAGTTATGCTGGTTTGTGATGACAACTACTACCGTACCGTATACAGGTAATAAATTTCCTTTGTTGTTGTTCAACAATGAATGCGTATTGTATTCTTCTTCTTGGAAAAAGAAGACATCCCCTGAAAATGAGACCTAGCGCATCTTTGGGAGCAAAAATTTATATAAGACACTGTCTTATTTTTGGTTAAACAGGGTATGTAAAACGTGGAAATCATGGAATGGAAAACCAGTTTGCCATGTAAACATTGACCCAAACTATAATTTAAAAGAAAAGAAAGAAACCTGGGGAGAAAACGGGGGTGAGTGGGGTGTGGGAAATCACTCAAAATTAGGAAAAATACACATTTCAACTTTATCTCCTCAAAATATCAAAGTCTAGCTCTTTAATTGGGTCTATATTTCTGAGGAACCCTGGTGATGTAGGGTCATGTATTGAGGTGCCAACCACAAGGTCAGCAGTTTGAAATCACCAGCAGGTGATTAAAGATTTATAGCTTCCCAAACCCAAAGGGACAGTTCTAATCTGTCCTATACTGTCCCTATGGGTCAGAATCACCTTGATGGCAGTGAGTTACATTGTGAATTAGTTTTATTCTCATAAGATTGCTTTACCCTGTAGGAACAATTTTGCTAGGACATGGATAATTCAATTCATTGATTCTTTTAAATGCTGTATTATGAAAACTTTTCCAACTTTACAAACCCAAACCAAACCCTTTGTTGTCTGATTGATTGTGAATCACTGTGACCTTATATAATCTTTCCACGATGGTAAATTTCCTGCAGAGTGGCTGTTGAATTGAACTGCCAACCTTGTGGCAACCATTTGAATGCTATTCCACAGCTCCATGATGTCTCCTTTCTAACTGCATAGCTTTTTTAATTGATACATCATTTAAAAATAGAACACATAATTCCTTACGTACTAGTCAGGAAAATTCTATTTTGTGTGCTGTAATTTTTTTTTGTTCCCAGCATTGCTAACTTTTCCTTAGTAAGGTAACATCCATCATTTCCCACCTGGATTGTCTACTCCCTCTTGCTGTTTTCCTCCCTGCAGCCTGGTGCTCTAATTGCCTATAACTCTTCTGAATTCCCAAATGCCTCTCCACCAGTCAAGTCCTTGGTATTCTGCAATAGTCAGCCCTATTGACCATACCCTCCTTGTTTCCTCAATACCACTTGCTGCTAAACAAACTAATAAAGACAGAAGCTAAGGTCCTTCCTTGAAGGTGCAGTACCTAGTTCTGAGCCCTGGACTTAGGTGTAACTTCTTCAGACTTCAGTTCATCACTCTGTACAGCAGGGATAAAAACATGTGTGACTTGGACACTCATTTTCTTTGTCATCTTTTCATTCATGTCATCCTTTTTCATTTACATCCACAGAGAAACTTGATTTTTCAACCCATGCCACTGATTTCTTATTTCGAAGTGTTGATTCTTTCTGACTGATATTGATGGTATTTTAACTCTGTGATTTCTCTTATTGTCCTGTGTTTTCTTTGTGGCTTTTCCCCTTTGTTCACTTACAGACACCATTTCTTTCTGTATCACTTTTTAAACACTCTTTAATGCCCCCCCCACCCCTGCTGCGACTTTCATGATCCCAAATCTACCTTACAAATCTGGCTAGACCAGAGCATGCGCACGGGTACAGATAAGAGCTGGAAACACAGGGAATCCAAGACAGATAAACCCCTCAGGACCAATATGAGAGTAGTGATACCTGGAGGGTAAGGGGCAGGTAGGGGGAGAAATGGGGAACCGATCACAATGATCTCCATATAACCCCCTCCCTGGGGGACAGATAAAAGAAAAGTGGGTGAAGGGACACATCGGTTGGTGTTAGGTATGACAAAAGAATAACAATTTATAACTTATCAAGGGTTCGTGAGGGAGGAAGGGTGGAGGAGGGAGGGGTAAAGTGAGGAGCTTATACCAAGGGCTCCAATAGAAGCAAAATGTGTTGAGAATGATGATGGCAGCAAATGTACAAATGTGCTTGACACCATGGATGGATGTATGGATTGTGATAGGAGCTGTATGAGCCCCAATAAAATGATTTAAATAAATAAATAGATTTCTTTCATGCACTCATTTTGTTACATTCTTTAAAAAAAATTATTGAAGATTTATAATAGCTTTTATTTTGTGGGATATTTTTATTAATACTGCAATATAAATTAAAACAAAGTTTTAAGATAGCTATTATATATTGTTAAAATGAATTAAAACTAGTCAAAATGAATATTAAAATATTTACATGTTAGCATAAATGGCATGTTTCTACTAAAAATAATTATCATTTCACACCAACAAATTATTGGCCTTTCACATTTTTGCAAATCTCTTTAGTATCTGGATTAAGAGAAGACAACTCACTGTATTCTCATATCTGCTGCCAAGTTGCTGCGAAATCATATTTCACATCGTTTCTGAAAAAGGTCATAGTCCACTTTCTGCCGAGTGGAAGTTAGAGGGCAAATAATATGTCGGGACTATTATGAAAATCATTCTGACCTCATGGACCCCTTTGGATTTCAGGAATCCCATAAGTTCCCAGAGCACTTTGCGAACTGCTCACTGAAGGTATCTTTTCCAGATGTCAGTTTTCCTTCTGAGTTACTACTTGAGTTGTTCTACTCACTTGAAGCCATCAGCTCCTGTACTATTATATCAGTGGTTGGGTGGGAAAATACCTTTCCAATACCTTTAAAAAAGCAAAACAAAAAAACATTGCTACATTTCCAACTCACGCTGACCTGATAGGGTCAGAACCGTGTGCAAGGCTGTGGTTTTAGGGAAGCAAACAACCAACTCTATCTCCTATAGATGGGCTACTGGGGTCAAATGATCAGGCTTCGGGTTAACACTCCAGTGCTTAACATTGGAGACACCAGGGCTCATTCTCTAGAATACAAGATTCACTTTCTCCATTACTAAAACTCCACAACAGGTCCTCGCGGACCATGGACGATGTGGCAAATGGAATTAGCCTGCCCACTCCACCAATAATTTACAATTCTCTGTATCCACTACTTGTCACATAAAGTTTTAAAATATTCATTATAGTGGCAAGAATATATATATAACAAAACATTTGCCATTTTAACATTTTACAATGTATTGCTTGAATATGCATTAATTACAAACATTCTGTTTTGCAGCCATCACCAAACTATCCATTTCCAAAATTTCCCATTACCTTTAATAATGTTTTCATATGAAAGAAGAAAGTGAAGATTCGGATTTTTATTATACTGATATAACTTCTTTTGGTAAGTGGTATGTTACTAGATGTGATGTAAGCACAGATTTGGAATTGGTTGTTTCCAACATCATCATAAGAAGTATATTCCTCATCAAATTCACTGGCCTCAATGTGAGAACGAGAGAAAAATTATAAACCTGCCAAGAAAACATAGAAGAAAAAACTCCCAATTAACCCACAGGTATATAAGCTACATAACTAAGTGATTATATTTTCAAGCCTCTGAGTTTTTGTGGAATTGATATTTACTGAACATCTAGTATATGCATCAGGTACTATGCTAAGTACTTTCTTTTTTTAAATAAATCATGTTATTGGACTCATACAACTCTTATCACAATCCATACATACATCAATTGAGTAAAGCACCCTTATACATTCATTGCCCTCATCATTCTCAAAATTCGCCTTCCACTTGGGTTCCTGGAATCAGCTCATTTTCCTTTTTACCCTCCTCCTTCCTCCCTGTTGCCCCCTCCCTCATGAACCCTTAATAATTTATAAATTATTATTGTATCTTATCTTACACTGCACGGCGTCTCCTTCACCCACCTTCCGGTTGCCCATCCCCCAGAGAAGAGGCTATATGTAGATCCCCAAGATTGGTTCCCCCTTTCTACATTCCCCTCCCTCCCAATATCACCACTCTCACCATTGGTCCTGAGTGGTTCATCTGTCCTAGATTCCCTGTGTTTCCAGATCCCAAATGTACCACTGTGCATGCTCTGGTCTAACCAGGTTTGCAAGGTAGAATTGGGATCATGATAATTGGGGGGGAGGAAGCGTTTAAGAACTAAAGGAAGGTTTTGCGTATCATTATTGCTACACTGAACCCTGAGTGACTCATCTCCTCCCCACTACCCCTCTGCAAGGGATGTCCAGCTGTCTACAGATGAGCATTGGGTCTCCATCACATACTCCCCTCATTCACGGTGATATGATTTTTTTTCCCCTGCCTTTGTTGTTTGAAACCTGGTCTCCTCGGCCCTTCATGATCACACATGTTGGTGGGCTGCTTCCATGTGGGCTTTGTTGCTTCTGGGCTAGAAGGCCACTTGTTTACTTTCAAGCCTTTAAGTCCCCAGATGCTATATCCCTCAATAGCCAGGCACCATCAGCCTTCTTCACCACACTTACTTATGCACACATTCGTCTTCAGCGTTTATGTGGGTAAGGTGATCACACATGGTGGTTTTTGCTCCTTGGTGTGTGCTTCTTCTCTGTGGGCTTTGTTGCTTCTGAGCTAGATGGCTGCTTGTTTGCCTTCAAGCCTTTGGGACCCCAGATACTATATCTTTTTGATAGCCGGGCACCATCAGCTTTCTTCACCACGTTTGCTTATGCACATGTCTGTCTTCAGCGATCATGTCGGGAGGTGGGTATCATGGAATGACCATTTAACTGAGAAAGGTGCTATTGTGTTGAGGGAGTGTGCACGAGGAGGCCCAATGTCCACCTGCTACCCTACTACTGAACCTATCAATATATGCACCTAGGTCTATTCCCCCATAATCATAAATATAAAGACTCGTCTGGAAAACACTCCTAAAATTCAACAAACAGACCTGGAACTACTAACAGGTTTGTTTGGTTTTTGCTCTCTTTTTGTTTTTCTTTTTTTTTCTCTTCTTTTAAATTTTGTATGTCAGTAACTTTTTTATTTGTCAGCTTGTTGGTGTTGCTGCTATCAACGCCATGTTCTTATGTGCCACTTTGGTGCTGTCAAAGTCATCTGCATTTTCATGCACGTTACTATATCTGCAGGTCCACCTAGATAAGATAGGCTGGACAAACAATGGGAGAAGAAAATAATGGGACCAACGGTCCCAGAGGGACATGAGAGTGTGGGAGGTAGGGGAAGGGAGGAGGTCTTGGCCAACACAGGGACAAGGGAACAACAAGTGGTTCAAAAACAGTGGAGGGAGGGAACTGGAGCACTGATAGGGAGTGACCAAGGGCAAGGTAACTGAGAAGAATTACTGAAACCAAAATGAAGGCTGAATGTGGTAGGAGGAAAGCGTAAGGAAATAGAGGAAAGGAGTAGGAGGCAAAGGGCATACAAAGAAGCCTAAATACAAACATGTACACATGTAAATATATTTATGATTATGGGGGAAATAGAACTAAGTACTAAATCAATTAGTATAACAGTTTTTAATTGCTGCAGGTGATTCTGATCCGTGGAGTCCTTATAGTCAATGGAGTGAAACCTTGCCTGATCCTCTATCGTGCTCATGATCAGCAATAAGTTCATCAGGGCAGATACTGTGTCAGTTAGCCCCACCCAGGATTTATCTTTCGCTCATTGGTCTTCTATTTAACCAAACACGTCCTCCTTTAGCTATCAATCAATCCCTCCTGATGTCTTAGCCAAAGCAAGTATGTCATCTACAGTTCTGTTGTGCTCCGTAAGTCTTCTGTTGGCTTAGGTCACCAAACTTTGTGTCCTGGATTGTCTTCATCTGGAAGTTCTACAAGACTTTCCCCCAGAATGGCCTTGTAGATGTTTGAAATGCCGGTGGCACAGCAATGTATATATCCCCACAGAATGAAAAATTGTTAACTATGGAAGAAATGTTGGTTTTTTTTCGTTAGGCCGACAGGATAGGACCACCACCTTCCAAGGTTCATGCCCGTGGGCGAATGCTGAAGGCTCAGCCATGGGAGCTGATGGAGCCATGGCTGGCCTGTCTCCACCTTAAAGAAAGAGACACTTGTCTCTGGTCCCTGACTAAAGCTGCAGAAGGCAGCAGTCTGCAGACTTACCAGTTACTTCGTGGACCTAGCCTCAGCCCCCACCCCCACCCCCCAATCTGTGAACAACTTGGTTGAAGTGTTAATGCTCCTTTGTATACTTTCAAATATTGTGTCTGTCCCTTTGTGTACAACCTGTCCCGTGTTGCAGGCTACACACAGGGAATACATGTAGCGTGCTCCTTATAAAATCTGAGGCCCTGGAGTGTCCGCACTGCAGGGACCCCCGTGCTCCAATTTTTGCCTATCCCTTCTGTATATAAGGTTTCTTATTGCAGACCCTACCCCTCTTAAACCCATTAGTAATGCAAGATAAGAGCCGGCCTCTACATTATTTTATATAATAAGTGATAAAATTAATATAATGTATGAAGTTCATTGTGTTTCCCGAATTATCCAAACTAGAAACTAAAATAGGCAATAAAATGTAAGTCTGTACGAAGAAAGAAGCCCTCTGAGATTTTCTAAAGAATAGACACGAACAGTTATCAGTACAAGTAACAGAAATTGTATTTGTGTATTTGGGCCTTTGAGTATCTCTTGGGGAATTGGTAGCAGTCAATGTCATAGTGTTTAGTTGTATGGCCAAGATTTAGGGTATGTTTCGGCGTTCCCTAGAGAATACCTTTTCCTAGTTGTCACTCCCTTATTTCACGGGTTATTTCAAACACTTTTAGCCCCTAAATACATATTTCTCCCACCAAACCTCAAATAGTAGAAAGATCACCTTTACATTTTGAATGCAAGTGCTAGCGAAATCCTCGTTAGATTGTTTATAGAACAGCAGAATTTGCCGCTAAATTTTGAGTGACTTTAATTCCATTATACACATTAAAAAAAATTTTTTCCTGAGAAAAAGCAGCCAGGAAACGTAGCCAGATTTATCTATTTTGGATCACATAAGTGTTATTCTATGTTAAGAACTCTTTTCTTAGTTGGCTATTTTAGAGACTAACCAGGAAACTCCAGTTTTAATCAAGAATTCAAACAACAGAAACAAACTTGGGATCTCCAGATTTCATGTAGCACATTTATGATCTACAACACGAAAAAGTGTGTGCTTGAATAAAGAGCGCTTCCTTGGTAAATGGTTACTTTATGTTTTACTCGTCCATTTCAGAAACGTGGATCCAACACTATGGCAGGAAACAAAGCTATACTTTTGAAGTAAGTTGAAGCTCTTAATTCAAACTTAAATATGTACCTTGTAGCAGCAATAGCTTCCCCAAGAAGAATTTTCAGAACCAAATAGTAATGGTATGTATATATGTAATTTTGTTTCAATTTTTTCATGTGAATATTAATATCACCTGTTATATCCTTTGTGACTATTCACAATTACTCATTTTATTTGCATAACATAGTATATGATTAGAGAATGCCTACTAAACATTACAGGGTGCAAAGTCATTATGTCATCATCCTAGGAGGTGGAAGGATGAGGAGGAAGATACCAATGAGTCATCGATCAAAGGAGCAAAGGAGCTTATTCTTGCCAGGAAGGATCCCGGACAGAGAAAATCATGGTGGGAGAGTATGTGATGGCTCTTTTGTGCTTTCACAAAATATGCAAGAATAAGTTAAGAAGAACGAGCTTTTGTTGGAGTGAGAAGCAAGGTTGAAGGACTTTATTAGACTATGATTTTTGACAAGAAGCAACAGTTGCCTAGGTATAATGAAACTCCATATTGAATACTTAACTGTAATGATCATGTTATACTGACTACTATTGGGTCAAAATAATCTTTAAAAACTAGAAATGAAAGAAATCAATGGACAGAGACACTAGAAGTGAAAGACATAATAGAATTCCTTGAGTAGTTGTCATGTTAAATTGACAAAATAAATAATAAACATTTTCATAGAAGACCCTATGAAAAATGTAAAAACCAAACTATTGACAAAATGAATCATAAATCATTATATACCTAAATTTTATTAATGAGCACTAGTCAATATATCATATAGGAGAGTAAGAAATACTTTCCTATACTTACAGGTAGAATTAATACTGTTGGGCAAGGATGGCTGAATATTAGAATGTATATTATTATTTCTTAAAATAATGGTTTAAAGAAGATACATATTCAAATTATACAAGAAAATGCCCAAAAAAGCAATTGGTACTATTTATCTTACATTCTTATATTTTTCATTATTAGAATAAATAAGAAGGTTCAGTAATAATCAATACCTAATTTTTTGCATGTTATTAGAGTATTTTACCACAGTATTTTAAAACAATATGCTATTCACAATTTTGCTTGTAATTTTGTAGCATATTACTTTTTTTGACTCTGAAACACTCAATACCTTTTCTGCTTTGGGTCGGGGTGGAATGTCTTTGTAAGACTTCTTATTCCAGCAAGTCCCAACTTCGCATTGTACCTCGAGTAGCTGCGAGCCAAACTGCCAAGATTTCATTAGTTGCTGAATATTTTTGTTATGTCCACTGGTCATTTAAATTTCTCTTTACTCGACTGTTTTTCCATGTTTATGGACCATTTTTAAAACCAGGTTTAGAATTTTTATTGAAATAATCTGTAATTTAGAATAAGGATATAAAATACTACATGTCTTGGCTACAATTCAGATGAATGATGACTTTCAGGCACATTTTTTTACTCACTATAGGCCACTCAGTTTACCTTTTAGCTCAACTTTATTCCTTAAATTCATATTTTATGTTCCCTAATTTTCAAATACAGAAGGCCAGCGTTGACTAGCCAAACAAATCCAGGAACATTCATATGTGTGTAATAGAGAGGCTTATATCAAAGAGCAATTGTATATTATAAAAGTACTCCAACCCAGTCCAGATCAAGTCCATAAGTATGTTACCCCACAGATCACTCTTCAGACTCATGCAGTCATATGCAATGATGCAGAATGCAAGGAGATCACAGGCTGGTGGGTGCAAAGTCTTGTTGATCCAATGTGGGTGGACATATCTGCAGGGCTCTGGCTGCCATGAGCATGGCTCCATGTGGCTTGTCAACAGGAACGTGAAGCAGACAGAGAGTGCATCTAACCTCCAGAGAGGAAGAAAGGAAATTCCCAGACTCCTCATGAGAAGGCCACGCCCATAAGGAAGCATCATCAGTCTGCGTCCTGTTTGGCAGGCTATACTCCACCTCTTAACTCTGTTTATCAAGTTGACATGAGATCATGTAACCACCACAGACTACCCCTTGTCAACCTGAAACTTTGACACAACTCTTCAGCCATACATATATATTAAACCAAAATAATAATAAAGTCATATTTGTGCCTCACAGGATAAAACTAAAATGCATACAACTCAAAATGTGCCAAACTCATTTAAACATAATATTCTCTAAATGAACAAAACAAAAATATTCCTTACTTAACTATTTCAGTTATGTGAATACCTACTGTGTGAATATATTCCCTTATCTGTGAAAGTTTGTAAATCAGTCACTTCATGCCTTTATTCCCCCAATTTTGAGCATCCAGTTTCTATACTGCCCACTTATACCAAAGCAAGAAATTGTTATCAGAAGGTAGGGTAGACTTGTGCCACCATTTACATTTATGCGCATTCACTACATTTCCATCTTGTTCCTTATACTCTTCTGATTGATGTCTGGTGCTCTGATCAGGTCACACATCAATGTTCTGCTGTGTGCTTCCTTAACTTAAAGCAGATGCTTTACTAAGCTGCCGTGCCTAACTAGATGTATTTGGATTTTGCTGACAGTATAGAATGCCATTAACCTGATAGAAGCAACATTATTTGCATATAAGAACATTTACTTATTTATTCTCTTCTTGAAATTAGATGCCCAGAGTTGCAGTATCACAAATGATTCAGAGAAAATCGACTTAAACTATTGTGTCTTTTCCTTGGTGTCTTCCTATACTATAAAGTGAAGCAATTTCAAAAGGGCAAAGTATATTTTGGTGTACATTTTTATTATATTAAAATACGATACTCAATTATTTGATCCTTGTTTTAATATAATGTAGCTAACAGATGAGTAAAACAAGATATATTTTAAGTGGAGATTCATTTCTGTATGGCATTGTCATCCTTTGTGTAGTAAATCTATCAAATTCTCGTGTAATTAATTGAATAACATATCTAAGTCTGATACTGATTTCATTAGTGAAATATTAATTTACTTATTAAATGACAAATTATTAAGATGCAATTCAATATCCTGAGAAGATGATTTTCTAATTTAGTTCTGACTTATTTATCACGTGATCTCGCAAAAACAATGCCATTTTTAATGCAATGGCAGATTTACCACCTTAACAAAAGATGTAGTGAAGATGAATGAGATGAGGAAGTTCAGTTTTATCTAAGACGCAGATACGGATTTGCTTATTTGTGATCTGCCTTTCACAGATCGATAGTGGAGCAGAGGAAACTTTAAAAGGAATAATTACCTATATGAAACAAACCAAATAAAACAAACCAAGTCATAAATACTAAGAAGAAAGTGAAGAAGGGAGTGTGACAGAGAATAAAAAAGAGACACCTCTTGTTTCTTCACCTAACTGAAAAACATACTACTAATTTGATTTTTTAACTAGTGATAAAAATTTACAACCAATTAAAAAGGTTACTAGTCATAAAATGTGACCACAAACCATTCTTTATCCTTTTTTATGGTTGTATACTTTAAATTTGACTGTAATAGAATTGCAATCTGTGGCCCTTTAAATGGATAAACCATAACACAGTCATGGTGGGACCCTGAAACCCCTCCCTTCAACTCTTACTAGAGAAAGAAAAAATAAATAAGAATAAGGATTTGAATAACATAATGAAAATAATTTATTAAACAGTTAATAACTTAAACCAAATCACTTGTATTTATTTTTCATTTCCTTCTGAAAAACCTTGGAGCATTTTACAGCTACTATGCTATAAAGAAAACCTCAAGAAGTTTGAACCTTAGTCAACTATGCCAATAAACTAGTAAATTCAAGAATCAGATAAAGAAAAAAACTACATCTTAATGGAGAAATAAAACTACATAGAAATATTGTAACATTCTTCAGAATCATTCTTTGTTCAAAATGCTAATCACATGACATCATAAATCCCTATGTTTAACCAATAGATCAAAATATAATATTACCACACAGTGATTTTAAAAATAAAGAAACAAAACATGAGTCATTTAATGAAATCATTCTATGTAACCACTTGGATATTCCTTTTTTTAGTTTAAATGTAAAACTGTGACAGAGTGCAAACTGCAAAGTATAACATTAGTTGAATTTTATGCTTGTTTTAATTGTTTTGAAATTGAAGATGAATCCAGAACATATAACCACATTCATTAGAATGTGATTTTTTAAAAGGAATCTTTTAATATAGAGGAGGGGGTTAATTTTTAAAATCTATTGTGGTAATCAAATATGCTGGGCATATATTTACTCCATAATTCATCCCAAAGGAAACACTTGGCTAACTACCACCAAAAGTAAAAAAACAAAATATTGCTAAACAATCTAAGTGATTGTTTTGTATCTCCTCCCAGCCACTACATCTCTCCTCATCCCAAATGGAACCAATATCCTGATTTCAGTCCCACTAGTGTAACTGTTTCCCATTGGGTACCTGATATGAGAATGACTCCATTTTCTTGAGTCAGTGCTCCTGGAAGCAGCAGTCCAGAAATCAATACCCTATTGCATTGTGTAAAGCTGCACAAGACCTCTTTAAAGTGCTGGCCTCTTTAAATATGTCACTTTAAGGACTAAGGGGTGCCTGACCATATCAGAGTATTTTCCATTGCCTCTTAGGCATATGAAAGTTGGACAATAGAACACAAAGAAGACTTGAAGTATTTAAATTATGGTGTGGGGGAAGAAAACTGAAAATATCTTAGCCTTCCAGAAGAACAAACAAATTTGTATTGGGAGAAAGCAAAGGAAAACAATGTACCCACTGCCACCGAGTTAATGCCAACTCAGAGTGACTCTCTGGAACAGAGTAGATTTGCCCTTGTAATTCCAAGACTGTAACTCTTTTTATTTTGTCCTGATTTTATTTATTTATTTTTAACAGTTTTATTGACTTTTTCAGCTACAGATCATATAATTCATTAGTTCAATCATTCCAATAAAAGTTGCACAATCTTTGCTACAATCAATTTTAGAACACTTTCATCTTTTTTGTGTTCACGGTTATTCATGAAATATTTTAAATTGTAGGAAAAATATATACAACAAAGTGTTCTCCAATTCAACAACTACTACACATATAATTCAATGCCATTGATTATACTCTTCATGTTATACAATCATTGTTGATATCCTTTTCCAAATTATTCGACCCCCAATTAACAAACTCAATGCTCCTTAAGCAGGAATCCTCCTCCTTCACTCATGGTAAATTGATCAAGTTTCATTTCTTTCTTTTTAAAAATAAATAGCTTTCTTAATATAAAATTCATATATCACATTAATATAAGTAAATAGTTTGCTTAATATAATATTCACATAACTATACTTCCATATTTAAATCACACTTGAAAAGAGTTGTATATACATCATCACAACTAGTTCTAATGCTCCCTCCCCACCACACATTCTTTGTTTGCTCCCCAATTCCCCTCAACCTCCCTACCCTTACCTCCACTAAAGATAAACCATTTCATCAGTTATTGTCTTTAGGAATCCACTCCTTCTGTGTTTCATAAACTGGGAAACCTAACAGAAGCAATAAAAACAAAACTAAAATAAAACAGAAAGAAGAAAAATCATAATAATATAAAGATAAAAATAAAAAGACCACCACCATTATTAAAATGCCAGAGAAGAAAATTCTGTGGTGAAACAAGTGAGAAATATGTGAGCCTAGAGCAAATTCAGGTTGGGTCAAGAGGGAGGTCAACTGATCATATTATACCATGGTTGGATCTACCATATTCAAGTTTACAATAATCTCTGTGATAGGAAAACTGTTTGAATTCCTCACTCAGAGGCATCATCTGACTAGATACTCTGTAGATGGGTTTTGGGGCCCCACTGTCCTCCATGGCCTTCTACAAATCAGTGTTCACAATTTAAGCTCTGATACTTTTCCTTCATCACATTTGGATTTTATTATTGTCACCTTTGGCTCACACAGGTTGGTGTGCTTCTTCAATATGGACTTAGTTGATGGCTCACTTTGCTGGTTACTTGTTTGAATCCAAGACTTTTAGGCCCCCAGGCCCTATACCATGCAACACCTGTGTTCTTCACCACAATTTGCTGGAGCACCCTTATCTCAGTGATCTCTTCATAAAGGCAAATATCAAGCAGGGTCGTGTTATAAGAACAAACTCTTCTCAGATTGGGGCTAGAAAATTATGTGGGAGCCCAGAATCCTCTGCTTATCCACACCAGTTATAAATGACTCTATTTTACTTTGGCAGTCAAACTATGACAGAAACAAAAACCAAGAAGAACAACAAAAGCAAACCCCCACCCCCCAAAAAACAAAAAAGCAAAACATTGTCAGTTATCTCCCTGAGGTATAAGATCACTGCATTGATAACATCAGTAGTTTTCCAATTGTATTGCATTTAAGGCGATGTTGCTATGAGAAGGGAAAGGGAGTACAGTGCAGCTGCGAGCTGCAACCCATGAATTGCTGCTTTGTACAAACTGATTTCCTAATTAATGAGCTCTGTTTATATTGAGTATGGGGTTTATGCTAGAGAAACATTTCCTACAAGGTCAAGTAATTGCCTTCTGATTAAAATCTGTCCTATTAATGCAAGGGGAGCATTAAGATATTAAATATATGGCAGTTCTAGGTCCCCTTTCATTGGACACAAACTGATCTAGGGGTCACACCCAAGGTACAAGGACCGCCATTTCCACAGTCTTAGGGTGGTCATCCTTTGCTTCCTCTCCAATCAGAGTATGTCAGTCCCAAATCCAAGGAACCGGTAGGTTTGAAGTAGGCTCAGTTCATTCAGTCAGGCTTCTCCTGAGAGTCCTTCTGGAGTAGCCCTTGGTGGAATGCCATTCTCCATGTACGGTCATCATACTGCTTCATCCGTGGCATGATTTACAGAGGGTTGGGTAGAAACCTGTTTGAAGTAGTGTCTACCTAGGATCATTGAATTGGAATTATTCTCCCCTTAGGTTCCCTATGATGGCTGGTTAGCATCCATTCCCAATTACTTCTCATTTAATCCCCACATCCACCCACAGAAATATCAGTGCCTCTTCTGAAAAGTAGATGCTTCTCCCTCCTGGTCTGAACTTGATTTCCAATAAGGGTCTCCTCTCATTCTGTGAAGAGCCTGTTGATTTGTTGCAGCCTTGTCTGAATGTTGTAAAGTATCAAGTGGATGGTCTTCTCCTTGTCTCCCTTCTTAAAGGAGTGACCCCAGCCAATGTAAGTTCTCTTTGAATGTGATTCCTTTGAAGTTCACATAAAGAGTTAATGTATGATTCATGGTTGATAGGCAGACATTCTACCCCTTTGTTTGACAATTGGTATCTAAGATTTTTTAAATGCAGTCTCCCCTTATAGTAGCAGATTCATAAAATATTTGTCCTTTTGTGATTGACTTACCTCACTCAGCATAATTGTCTCCAGGTCCTTTCATGTCATGCGATACTTCATGCTTTCATCACTGTTTTTTAGGGATGCATAGTATTCCATTGTGTGAAGACTGCAACTCGCTATGGGAGTAGAAAGTTCTTTCACCCAAGGAGTGGCTGGGCATTTCAAACTGTTGACTTGCGCAAGTTAGCAACCCACTATGCACACATTCTCCTTAGAAGCAAAGACAGTGAGATTTCATCTCATGTACTTTGATGATGTTACCAGGAAAGATGAATCACTGGTAAAGGGCATCATGCTTCAAAAAGTAAAGGGTCAGCAAAGAAGAGGAAGATGCTTAATGAGGTGAATTGACACAGTGGCAGCAACAGTTAGCTCAAACATACCAATTGTGAGGATGGTACAGGACCAGGCAGTACTTCATCCTGCTGCACACAGGTCCCTGTGAATAAGAGCCAACTCAATGACACCTAAAAAGAAATTAAACAGTCGGGAAAAATCCAACCAGAATGCTCCTTAGAAGCAAAGAATAATGGAACTTGGCCTCTTGTTTTAGCTATGTGAGTTAGTTACGGTTTATTGTGCCACCCTGGCTGATAAACACATGTGGGGATAATTGAAGGGTGGATGAATAAATGGTTTAGTAAGTCTTGCCTTTCTAGTTTTCAAGTCTCTTGCTTTGTGATGGTAGGACCAGGGTGCAGCTGTCTTAGCCAGTTCCCTACTTCCGCTGTCAGGGCTCACTTCCTGCAAGAGATCCCCAAGGAGAAGTCACATGGACCTACCCCGATGCAGCCCTGGGTGCTGGAGCAGCCGTGTGGAGACCCCTGCCAGTGCTGAGATGCTTACACATTCACTGACTTGGCTTTCCTCCTGCAGTCGGCATCATTGTGTGTGCTTTGTGAGCTGAAGGAGGAATCTGTGGAATGGTGTCAGACATGTGGGCTAATGTTGGACTTGTGAGCTTGGGCAGCACTGGGTTGGGATGTTTTCTTGATGTGCACTTACCCTTTATATAAAACTCTCTCTTATACATATGAGTTTTTGTAGATTTGTTTCTCTAATGTACCCAGACTGACACACTATGTCATCAGGAAAGACCATGTCCTAGAAAAATATAACATGTTTCCAAGGCAGATGCTCAGTGAAGTCGATTGACATGATAACTACAGCTAGATGAAATATACCAATGATTATGAAGATTGCCTAGAACCAGGAAACAATTTGTTCTGTTATGTTGGAGTTATGTTATATGGAGTTATGTTATGTTATGTTATGTTATGTTATGTTATGTTATGTTATGTTATGTTATGTTATGTTATGTTATATGGAGTTAATTCAACATCAACGAACAACAGCTTAGTAAATTATTTTGTGTCTCCCTTCTTCACCACGATCATGAGAATCAGCACAAAGCTTATTTCCAAGAGGCAGAGATTAATCACATCCCCACTTTCACACCTATACATCATTCCCATCATCAGCTGCCCACACAGCATTCTGTCTTCTCTCCTTAACCACCTTGTCTGAACTGCAAGGTTAAAAGAGAATACCGTGTCTTAGATTGGCAAAGAGGCAGGTATCAGCCACAAGTTGTGGAATCAACAACACGCCCACTTTCTCGATATCTCCCCTTTTCCCTCTGGGTCTGATAATTGCCCGGAATGGCTTAGAGAAATGTGGAAAGTATTAAACATGTAATTTTATATTTATTGTAGCCAAAGAATATAAATCAGGATCATAGCAAGGAAGACATGGAAGAGCGAGGTCTGGAAAGGTTCCCAATGTGGTTCTCCTTTGTCTCAGAGACAGCTCATCACCAGGAAGCTCGCTGACCCTTAATGTTCTGGGGTTTTATTGACCAGTCTTGCATAACAAACTCAGTCACACATCCTGAGGCTACTTAATATCGACCTTCCAGATGAGATTGTTTTTTCAATCTCATCAGCCTAATTTCACCAGCACAATTTCTCAGAAGTGTCCTTGAAATCCCAGACCAAGACATCCCAATTATTCCAAAGGCTAGTTCTCTGGAGCCTAGGGCAAAAGCTACATTACGTAGGGTGGAACTAGATCCCTTATCTCATATTCACACTGCTTTGTGCATATGAGATTTATACATTCTCCCATGCATTACAGTCATGTTTCTGTTTATATTATTATATAGACTTCCATTGTGTGACTATAACAGTGTATGAGGGTAAGTCAAAAGGCGCTGCTGAAAAATCAAACAAAATATCAAGATGCAAAGTTAGTGTTTCTCAACATATTCCCCACATAGGTTTATAAACTTCTGAAGTCAGTCTTTCCATATCGCTGACTCTTCCCCAAAGGATTTTGCACTTTCTGATTTGGCATCTGAGGTAGCTAGTTAATTGTGCCAACATGGACGATAAACACAGGTGGGGTTAATTGAAGGGCAGAGAGATAAATGACTCGGTGAGTCTTGCCTTTCTAGTTCTCGGGTCTCTTGCTTTCTGGTGGTTGGACCAGGGTGCAGCTGCCTTAGCCAGTTCCCTGCTTCAGCTGGCAAGGCTCACTTCCTGCAAGACATCCCTGAGGAGAAGTCACATGGACCTACCCTGATGCAACCCTGTGTACTGGAGCAGCTGTGCGGAGGCCCCTGCCAGGGCTGAGATGCTTACACATTCACTGACGCGGCTTAATCCTGCAGTCAGCATCATAGTGTGTTTTGTGAGATGGAGGAGGACTTGGTGGACTGGTGTTGGACATATGGGTTAATGGGTTAATGTTGGACTTGTGGGTTGGGGCAGCACTGGGTTGGGATGTTTTCTTGATGTGCACTTAACCTTTACATAAACCTCTCTCCTGTATATCAGTTTCTGTGGATTTGTTTCTCTAAAGTACCCAGACTCACAAAAGAACCCTCGAAGGGCTCAGATCATGTTCGTTTGAAATCTTCCTTGAGCTTTGGTACAAGAAGTCTGAACATGAAGATCTTAGTATAAGAGAGAAGGAGCTAGTTTCTTTAATGAACTTCTCATAGGACACCCTGTGTATCCCTCAAAGAATGAAGAATCAAATAGTTGTGATAAGGGAAAAGAACCTTACACGCCCCTTCCCTGGCCTTTTTCCTCACCAAGGCAGTTTTAGATTTTCTTTTTTTTTTTTTTTACATTTTATTAGGGATTCATACAACTCTTATCACAATCCATACATATACATACATCAATTGTATAAAGCACATCCATACATTCCCTGACCCTATCATTCTCAAAGCATTTGCTCTCCACTTAAGCCCTTTGCATCAGGTCCTCTTTTTTCCCCCACCTCCATCCCCGCTACCCCCTCCTTCATGTGCCCTTGGTAATTTATACATCGTTATTTTGTCATATCTTGCCCTATCCGGAGTCTCCCTTCCCCCCCTTCTCTGCTGTCCCTCCCCCAGGGAAGAGGTCACATGTGGATCCTTGTAATCAGTTCCCCCTTTCCAGCCCACTCACCCTCCACTCTCCCAGCATCGCCCCTCACACCCTTGGTCCTGAAGGTATCATCCACCCTGGATTCCCTGTGCCTCCAGCCCTCATATGTACCAGTGTACAACCTCTGCCCTATCCAGCCCTGCAAGGTAGAATTTGGATCATGGTAGTTGGGGGGAGGAAGCATCCAGGATCTGGGGGAAAGCTGTGTTCTTCATCGGTACTACCTCGCACCCTAATTAACCCATCTCCTCTCCTAAACCCCTGTGTCCTTTGGCAGAGCTTTGAAGATTCTCCTTTGGAATCCCCTAAAGTAGTCGCCAAAAACTCTCTGCCTTGGACTTAACTGGCACAGTAGATCTCCTTAGAAGCCACGGTCTCAATGAACTTTTACTCTGGATGGTTTTCTAATAAGACCAAACAAGGGAATTTCTGAGAGAACTTGTGTGCAGTCCTCACAGACTACAGCCAGGCTTAAACAGAGACATGCTCTATTTGGAATAAAGTTATGTATGTAGGAAAAAGAATCTTGTTAGCAATACTTTTTCACTTACCTCATATAGTCTTGATACATACTTGAGTAATTTTTACTTTGGAACAATGCTGCTCATAAGTTTGTGTCCATCTGTGGCTGTCCACATGAACACTTTTCTGTTGAAAATAGATGTGTTCAGACATAGAGTATTTGCACACATATCTTAAATTCAAAGAGTGTTGAAGCCCATTAAGACTCAGCCTTGAAACAGTTGAGAAGTCTCATGACCTAAGTGTTTGCTGATTTCTTCTGTGACTTTACGCTTTGAACAGACTGTCAAGGACAGGAAAGCAAGCAAGGTCTAGGAAAAACAGGTTGTTTAATTTTCTCAAGAATGTCTGGCTTGGCAGAAGATAGAGTTGCTATGTATATCAAATGTGCTTGCTTAACAATGAGATAATTAACCCCGGGTTGTTTTTGCATGGATATAAGGAGTGTGTAGAATAAACTCCGGTGCTTCAGTCCATCAGACTGCTGCTCTCCCAATTCTTTCTGTCTCTCTTTTTCCCCTTAATCCTCGCTCCCCCTCTCAGGACTGTCCGACTCGTCGGCTGGCTCCGACAAAAGAGTAAACTGAACACTTTTTCAAAATGGTTGGAAAGCTATGCACTCCAACCCTCAGTGCAGGACAGTCCCGATAGCGCTACTTGTCAACTCTTGGTATTGTCCTTCTGATTAGTTTTAGACACATCTGGTGGGTACAGTAGTATTTCATTGTGTTTTTAATTTGGACTTCCTTAATTTACTAGTGAGGCTAAGCCGCTTTTTTCATGTGCTCAATGGTCATTTGACTGTTTCATTTTTGTGAAGTGGCTAATCAAAGATTTCACTTAATTTTTCCAGTACTCTGTCTTCCTATGACCAAGGTGAGGGGATCATGCTGAAATTATGGTTAATATGGGTTTTTTATTGGTAGACAATTGGATAAATGGGCTTACAACTTTAGAAATATGATCCGGGCTACAGAGAAACCAGACATATGAAATTGGGTCTACAATAACTGGTATTTTCCACACATATGAGAGAACACGTGCTTCCGACCATCTAGAAATGTATCATGTAGAAGTATCAGCAACGACTGTCTGGATCAGCTCTCAGTGAGTTCTGCTGCAGACTCATTTAAACATCATAGGATGGCAATCTCCATAAACCTGCAGTGATGATTAGCATAATTTGGAGACTGTTAATAAGCCAAAGTTCGATCAAAATGTATTACTCCTACAGGACACCCTTGGTCCAAAGGCAAAAAAACAAACAAGTGCTTTGTAAAATGGCATTTTAAAACCAGAAAATGGCCTTAAATATGATTTACAATGAAATTTCTGTCATCAAAAACTTGACTTTAGGCATGAGTTTTTTTAAATGATAGTGGGTTACAAATGTATCATTTTATTTAGCTTTCACATTATTTTGAGTAATTTGTTTCTTAGAATCAGATTTGCTATATGCAATGGATCAAAAGTCTGCTGTTAATATGAGATTTGTTATGTATCTATCACACATGTGCACACGATGTAAAATGACAGTGGAAATATGTAAATGTTCAGCAGTAACTTAATTGCATTGGCATCTTTTCCCACTTAACTATCAGAGATGGAAAAATGCAAAGAGGAATTTAGTACGTGCTGAATTAAAGGATCTATTTTCGTAGGCTCTCTGACAATATGGTTGTAGGAGGATCCCACAAATTGAGTTATTTCCCTTGCCCATTTAAGAAAAGTGAGTCAGAGAGCCAAGCTCACTGGGCAAACAAAAAGATTTATTAGAAACGTACCTTCCCAGGGGAGACATGCCAGAGGGCCTAGGGCAGGGCAGAGCATTCACTGAGTTCCAACAAGGGGAAGGAGAGGTTTGTATGGGAGTTGAGTGGGAAGGACCAGAGGTGGAGAATTCTGGGAATTCGGTCACGTAGGTGAGGCGATGGTAATTGAAGGCACTTACAATGGGGGTTCCAAAAGATAGTCTCAGGTGAAGACTTCTGGGTAAGCTGTCATCACCTGATGGGATGGCATGCATGCCCTGACAGCCAGTTCCTCAGCTTCACATCCTGTGTCCAGGTTTTCTTTGTTCAGGGGTTCAATTTGACGTCATGGGTATCTGGTCTGTTCCTAATCCTCTCCTGGTCAAATGGGTACATGCTGCAGAGCGAGAGTGTGGAACTAAAAACAGTATTCTTACAATGGAGAAAAACAAAATTCATTATTTTTGCAGGGGGCGGGGTGTTCCAGGGAGGAGGTTCAGAATTTCAAGTCTCTCCATGACTCTCCATGACTTGCAAGAAAGATTGCAGGCAGGAGACAAAATTCAGATCAGAGTCAGAGGAATGATTTCAACAGAAAGAGTAAGTTTATTGAAGGGAAAACTGGGTAAGAGATACAAAAGGCTCTTGGCTACTCTAAAAGGCCTGGCAATATATGAAGCCAGTCTGAGCAGACCTCCCATCATTGTGCATTGGTCTTTCAGGTAACTTCCTATCAATCTGAGGTAAAGGTATCTGGGTAAGCAATCATCACTTATTATGGGATGGTGTGCATGCACTGACAGCTAGTTTCTCAGGGTTGAGTCCTGTGTCCAGATTTTTTGTTCTTTGCTTCAAAATGGAAGCTAACACAGTTGATTATAATCCATCTGTCTATTGTAATCAGTCTCAATATTGTATACATAAATTTCTGATATCACTATTAATTATTTTAGGGAAACCGTGTGTTACATAAAGCAGCACAGCAACATATGGAAAATAGCTTTGTTAGAGTCAAAAGGCCTGGAATCAGGTGGCCTGGGCTCAACCCCAAGTGGGGATCCTCTCTGTACATACACGATAAAGATCAAAGAAGTAGCCAGAAAGCAATCAGAGCGACATTCTTTTGTTTCTATGGGTGGCTTGTGGACTGGGACACAGGACTGCCTCGAGTATGAGCTGGCTAGATGTTTTCACGGAGGAGAGTTGCTCTAGGGGATCCTTTCATCCATCCAATGAGTTGAGCTTCTGAAATCATGTGCATCATGGTGCTAAGCTACTCCAAACTCAAACCTTCTTATGAGGTCCATGCTATTCTAATAAGAAAAGGAGGCAGGGAGCACCCAGGCTGTGGAACCCTGTCTATCCAGGAGGGAAGAGGATCATCCAGGTGGGTCAAGGTCATGTCTGCTTAGCTGAAGTAGTGGCTCCCTGTGGCCATTTTTGGAGTATTAATTTGTGTTCCTACTCCATGATTCTCAAACTGGTTGACCTCAAATAACTTGTGTAACCCTAGAATCTTTCTTTCTGGATTACAGAAGGAAAAAATCCTTTGTTGTGGAGGAAATAAACTACAGATAAATCAATCAAATAAGTGATTGTTTCCGATATTACACCACGGTAAGCCAAAAACCAAGGCTACAAAATCGTAGAAACCTTCATTAAATAAAAGAGCAAAACATAAAGCAATCATTTCTTAACATATCCTCCATCTAGTCCTATATACTTCTGAAGGGAGCTTTTCCACGTCTACCCCTTCCCACACAAACTCTAGGCTTTCCTAGCTACACCACATCAAATGAGCTGTTTGGGCATCCTTAAGGCACTCTTAAATGTTCTTGAGTTTTGATATTTTAAACAAAACGTGAAGGAGCAAAATCAGGGTTGTAGGGTGGATATATATGGTTTCTCAATAAAATTCTACCATGGCAGCCTTTATTGTGCTAATGTTTCCCCCTCTTATTGTGTGAAAAGGAGAGGCCACAAAACTTGGCCCCATTTACAAGGAGATATTTATAAATCCAGTTATTCGGGTAAATTTTGTTGAGTTACTTGTGCTAGGGAAATCTGTATTAAAGTTGAATCTTTTAAGTATATTCAAATTTACAATGGTATTTACTGAGATGTCTCTAAATTTAGAGTTTGCATATTGCTGTAAGCACAGAGAAAAAATTTCTCTGGTTTTGTTGAACTTTTCACAGCACAAGTATTAATCCTATATTAAATAAGCTTTACTTTAACTACATTAAGCATCAATTATGAAAAGTCATGAAAAATAGTGAATATTCTTATAACTTTTTTTTGCATCTCTGCTATGAAACCTACTTGGTCATGATGAATTTTTTTATTGATGTGCTCTCAGATTCTATTTGCTATAATATTGTTGAGAAGTTTCTGTTCCTGAGAGATATTGTAGTTCATGTTTTATGCCTTTGTGGAGTCTTTGCCTGGCTTTGGTATCAGAGTTATGCTCAATTCATAGAATACGTTTTGGGGATTCCTGTCCCTTTCTATATTCTAGAACAGTCTGTAGACTTGGTTACAGCCCTTCACTGAATACTTGGTAGAATCCTCACTGTGAAGCCAATAAGGAGCTGTCTATTTCTCTTTTCAACTCTATGAGGATTTCATTGATGCATTTCGAGGGTCTTTCATTAGGGGGTGTATATTTTTAATATGATTATATGTCTTCTTGTTCTATAATTTTTTTAATAATTGTGTAGTGTCCATTCTTATCATGCATCATGTTATATACTTTGAAGTCTATTTTATGAGATTAATAGGGCCACACCTTTGTTTTCATGGCTGTTACTGGCTTGGTAAATTTTCCTTCATCTTTTGATTTTTTTTTAAAGTCATAGCACACTTGTTATCTATGACACAGTAACAACCACCACCTTCTACAAACAGAAGTTTTCCTTTCTTTAAAGTTAAATGTGTATTAAAATGCAACATAAACTCAGGAAAATGCACAAATCCTAAATGTTTGCAGCTCTTGAATCTTGGCATTTCTTTTAATAGATCATTTAATTTTTTAATAAATCATTTTATTGGGGCTCATACAATTCTTATCACATCATACATCAATTGAGTAAAGCACCCTTATACATTCGTTGTCCTCATCATTCTCAAAATTCACTTTCCACTTGGGTTCCTGGAATCAGCTCATTTTCCTTTTATCCCTCCCCCTCCTTCCCTGCTCCCCGCTCCCTCACACACCCTTAACAACTTATACATTATTACTCTATCCTATCTTATACTTCCTGGCGTCTCCCCTTGCCCACTTTCCTGTTGCCCAACCCCCAGAGAGGAGGTTACATGTAGATCCCCAAGATCGGTTCCCCCTTTCTACACCCCTTTCCCTCCTGGTGTCGCCACTCTCACCGCTGGTCTGCTGGTCCTGAGATGTTCATCCGTCTTAGATTCCCTGTGTTTCCAGATCCCTACTGCACTGCTGTACATCCTCTGGTCTAACCAGGTCCGCAAGGTAGAATTGGGATCATGATAATTGGGGCGGGGGGGGAGAAGTGTTTGAGAACTAGAGGCAGGCTTTGAGCTTCATTGTTGCTACACTGAACCCTGAGTGACTCCAGATGTCCAGCTGCCTGCAGATGAGCATTGGGTTCCCATCACACACTCCCCTCATTCACAGTGATATGATTACCCCCGCCCCCTGCCTTTGTTATTTGAAACCTGGTCCCCTAGGTCCTTCATGATCACACATGTTGGTGTGCTGCTTCCATGTGGGCTTTGTTGCTTCTGGGCTAGATGGCCGCTTATTTACTTTCAAGCCTTTAAGTCCCCAGACGCTATCTCTCTCAATAGCTTGGCATCATCAGCCTTCTTCACCACACTTACTTATGCACACATTTGTCTTCAGCATTTATGTGGGGAAGGTGATCACACAATGATGGTTTTTGTTCTTTGGTGTCTGCTACCTGGTCCCTTCAACACCTCATATTCACTTAGGCTTGTGTGCTTCTTCTCTGTGGGCTTTGTTGCTTGTGAGCTAGATGGCCGCTTTAGTTTTCCTTCGAGCCTTTAAGATCCCAGGTGCTATATCTTTTTGATAGCTGGGCATCATCAGCTTTCTTCACGTTTGCTTATGTACACGTCTGTCTTCAACGATCATGTCAGGAAGGTGGGTATCGTGGAATGACCGTTTAGCTGGGCAAGGTGCTATTGTATTGAGGGAGTGTACACGAGGAGGTTCAATGTCCACCTGCTACCCTACTACTGAACCTATAAACCTACATGCACATAGGTCTATTTCCCCCATAATCATAAATATATTTACATATGTACATGTTTGTCTTTAGGCTTCTATGTATGCCTTTTGCCTCCTACTCCTTTCCTCTATTTCCTTACGCTTTCCTCCTGTCCCACTACCATGTTTAGCCTTCATTCTGGTTTCAGTAATTCCTCTCGGTTACCTTGCCCTTGGTCACTCCCTACCAGTTCTCCCATGCCCTCCCTCCACTGGTTTTGAACCACTCATTTTCCCTTTGTCCCTGGGTTGGCCAACACCTCCTCCCTTCCCCTACCTCCCACACTCTCAAGTCCTTCTGGAACCCTTGTTCCCATTATTTTCTTCTCACATTGTTTGTCCAGCCTACCTTATCTAGGTGGACCTGCTGATATAGTAATATGTGCGTACAAATGCAGATGGCTTTGGCAGCACCCAAGTGGCACATAAGAACATGGCATCGACAGCAGCAACACCGACACGCTGATAGGCAAAAAAGTCACTAACATACTAAATTTATAAGAGAAAAAACAAAACAAAAAGACAGCAAAAAAAAAAAGAAATTCTGTTAGTAGTTCGAGGTCTCTTTGTTGGCCATTAGGAGTGTTTTCCAGATGAGTGTGTTGGAGTGCCACGTACTGGCCCCAAAGTCAATCCTTAATATTCCCTCGGGATCTCCTTGCTCTGCTTCCCCTGCCGCTCCATTTCATGCCCCCAGTGTTTGCCTCAGTCTGGTGGGGTCAGCTCAGTCGCATATCCCCCACTGTGTCTCAGGTGCTGTCCCATGGGTCAGTGCAGAATGTCGCATCTCGTCGTGGGGTTGGCTGTATAGTCCTCTCTATACGATGGGCCCTTCAAGCTGGGCTATCATCCTCTGAGCTTGGAGGGCCTCTGATCAGTTCCATTCTTCCTCCTTCCTTTGCTTCAGCTTCCTTCTGGGTGTGGTGTGGTAGGTCAATTCCTTTCCCACACCAAATGTTCTATTTTCATTTTCTGTGGTACTCCCTTTGAATGTGGGGGTCGGGCTAATTCTGGATTGGGCCAGCGTATGGTCCAGTCTCTTTGTGCATTCCTCCGTACTTTACGTTGCTCTCTTTGTTTGGCATGTCATGGTAGGGTCCATATGCCCATACTTTACGTTGCCCTCCTTGTTTGGCATGTCATGGTAGGGGCCGTATGCATGTTCCAGTTCTGTGGGGACACAACCAATACTCTCCCCCAGGTGGGTTAGTGCCCTGTTCCTCCCATACCATCCACTAGGTTTCTCCCCACCCAGCTTCTCCCTCCCCCTGCCCCACTTCCCCTTCTTTTGCTGGGCTCTCCTGTACCTCTCTAGGTGTGGCCTGCCCTCCCTCCAACTATCTATGCTTCCACCTGTTTATTGCAAGGTAGATGTTTATTCTTCTATTCCTGGCATGCTGGTTGTACTTACCTCAGGGGACTCATGTTATACCTGTCCTTTTGAGTTTGGCTTACCTTGCTTAACATAATTCCTTCTAGCTCTTCCCACGAAATTCTTTATGATATCGAAAGCTCATTTTATAATTAAAAGATAAATTTATTAAATGAAAATATACTTATGACAGACACTGGAATCATATTTTGATAAAAAAAGAACAGTGAAATGTATAATTCATCTCATACACATTTAGTGGTCATCTATTCTATGCAGAGCACTGTCAGCTAGATGCAGGAACAGAAAGTAAGCGTTGTCCCTAACTGAAGGATTTCATCACCCACAGTATTAAAAGTAAGCTTATTACTAATTTCAGAGTTGATAATACATTTTGGCCCCTTTCATTATCATTCATGAGCCACCCTATCCCCTCCTTCATGTTCTTATGTTCAATGAAGCTTGCTGCCATTGTGTGTTCTCTCTCTGCTGTTTCCTGCGTTTTGAACAGCAGAAGTGGCATTGAGTGACCTACCCTGGTGTTCACATTCACTCACTGCCTCCATTAAAGACAGACTAATTATAATGAGCCCTGTGTTGACCCAGAATTAATTAAAGGAGTGCTGGAATCAAAGCAGACTATTGATTGTCTGAAGCTCTGAAATGCAAGTTCAGTCTCACATTTTGGATATCTAGGTTATGATTATTGACCTAGTTATGCATTAGTAGTACATGTAAATCCTAAGACAGTCACAAGGTCCATTTGAACCATTGCTCAGTGTGTGTGTGTGCATGCACACGTATATACCTATGTGTGTGTTAAAGAAGGCTTGATTTCTTTTTTTTGGTAATTTTATGTGAGTGAATACAAGAAAGCTGTAGAGTAAAAAGCACCAACAATACTCAAACCAAAAAAATATTTACATTGTTTGCAATCAGTTTTTTTAGTTCACACATTTTGTTACAAATATTTACAGGGATAGAAATACTTGACAAGAGACTTTCCTAACATTACCCCTACATAATCTCTACCTACACTATTTCTATCTATTTTTATTCTCTGCTTCAGTTCCCACAAACCTGCCTAATTTATACTTCAACTATCCACCAAAGACTGAGGAGAGTTCTGCTTTTTTAAACATCAGCTCTTGGGGACATTAGAGTATATTCATCGTGACCCTCACGCTCCCTGTGCGCCAACCCTCTTTGTCCAGGTGGCCATTAGCATGCTTTGGGCCGAGTAATAAAATAATTTATTCAAAATAATTATCAACAACCACTAGAAAGATGAAGATATGAAAATTAGTCTAAGAAGGAGAATAAGTGTAAAAGTATGTTAAAAACAGTAAACTCTAAAATTAAATTACATTTATCTTTATCTCAAGCTAAATTCAAGGAGGTTAGATCCAAGAGGGCAGATCAGCCAGATGCACTGTCCAGACCTTTTTAAAAAACCAAGTGACGTACTTACTGATGGCAACCCTGGAATCCAGAGTTTTGAATCAAAATATAGAGCAGTAGGCTAAGATGAGAGATTGAACTCAAACAGTGAACAATGAACCAGTAAACTGCCAATAGACACAGCATTGCCATTTTGGATTATTCCAAGTAATATTGCAATTGGAGCAGGGACCAGATAATCAGCCCCACTTGCCCAAGACTCTACTAGCACCAACATCTGTGATCAGCAACGAGAGCAGTCAGAAATTAGTAACCCTAGCTAGTCATACCCAACACTTCTGTAATCCACCTACTGGGCAAGAGCAAACACCCACTCCCACACTTTTGGATTAGCAAGAGATGGCCAATAACACACACCTAATCAGCCCCCAGCTGCTCTGCATAATCAGTAATCAGAGATCCAGACCCATCCTCCCACCCACTACAAATCCACCTGGTGACAGGTGATGGGTGCTCCAGTATTGCCGGATGAGCAATCAGAATAATGCCCCTGCCATGTTGCCCAGATACATATTTTAATAAGCACAATGAAGCAAATTAAAAAAAACAATCAGCAAATTAACATAGTGGTATTACCATGTCTAGAATAAAACATACAACCAAATCACACCTGAATTACAAGGCAAAATGTCTCCAAAAAGTAATCAAGATACAGAAACAGAATAACTTTCAGAGGGGAAAAAATGCCATATGATCACTGAAGACAAAGTATAGTAAAGAAAAGGTGGTAAAGAAAGCTGATGGTGCCTGGCTATCAAAACATATAGTGTCTGGGGTTTTAAAGGGTTGAAGACAAACAAACAGCCATCTAACTCAGAAGCAACAAAGCCCACATGGAAGAAGCACACCAGCCTGTGTGACCAGGTGGTGCCGAAGAGATCAATTATCAGGCATCAGAGAACACAAAAAAACCCATATAATTGTAAATGAGGGGGAGTGCAGACTAGGGACCCAAACCCCATCTGTAGGTAACAGGACATCCCCTTACAGAAGATTTGCAGGAAAGAGACGAGCCAGTCAGGGTGTAGTATAGCAATGATGAAACATACAACTTTCCTCCAATTCTTAAATGCTTCCTCCTCTCCACTATCATGATCCCAATTCTACCTTTCAAATCTGGCTAGGCCAGAGGATGTACACTGGTACAGATAGGAACCAGAAACGGAATCCAGGACAGATGATCCCTTCAGGACCAATGGTGACAGTGGTGATACTGGAGGGAGGAAGGAAGGTAGGGTATAAAGGGGGAACCGATTATAAGGATCTACATATAACCCCCTCCCTGGGGGATGGACAGCAGAAAAGTGGATGAAGGGAGGGAGATGTCAGACAATGTAAGACATGACAAAATAATAATAATTTATACATTATAAAGGGTTCATGAGCGAGAAGGGAGCAGAGATGGAGGGGGAAAATGTGGAGCTTATACCAAGGGCTTAAGTAGAGAGCAAATGTTTTGAGAATGATGAGGGCAACAAATGTATAAATGTACTGGACACAATGGATGTATGTATGGATTGTGATAAGAGTTGTGTGAGCTACCAACAAAATGATTTGAAGAATACAGATTGACTGTGCACTATAAAAAGTAAAAACAAAAAGAAAAAAAGAAGAGAAAAAAAAAATCTAGAAATAGCACATTCAACAGCCACAAAGAAAAAAGAAAAGAAACTACTTGATAAAGAATGTAAAAGAATTATACTTAGATATCTTCAACTATAGGTGAGAAAGTTCAAGTAAACCACAGTACATAGAGACAAAACTCTAAAATTTTAAAGAATAAACAACAAAAGTAAAAGTAGAAACCCTGATAATTTCAAAAATAGATAAGGCATTTTAAAGGGAGAGGAAGAGAATTTAATATACACCTACACTAAATCCAATTTATAGCAGATATGCAATAGCAAGACTATTGGAAAAAATAATGAGACATATACCTACAAATGTTTAATCTTAGGCCCTATATCTCTAACCCATGCAAATGATAAACCAAATTACGTCAAACATCAATTTTGATTTACTAATTAAAGATAGGAATTATAGATTACTAAACTCCAGTGGGGAGTAAAAAATGATTTACTATCATCAAAACATCATTTTCTGTTGGCTCTTCAAAGGATAATCATTGAACAACTCAGAAAAGAAATTGTCTTGAAAAACCATCAATGGGACCCCCAAACTTATACATATATTCATTAATGCTTTATATCTCCTATAATACCAGTTATCCCCTAAGCAAATAAATAAGACTCCCCAATCATTAGAGAAGCCAAGAGGGAAAAGGTGAACTCTAAGTTGACTCTGCTAAATGTGCTGTCATCTAAACAGAAAAAGAACGAAAAAGAAAACTCCCATGAGCTGCTTGAATGAATGTCAAACAGCAGCTGGTAAAAATTACAAGTAATTTTCATGGAATTTACAGCCAGCTAGTGAACTACAACATGACAGGGGATAAAAGTAAAATTAAATATGGTTGTACACCACTGAAGATCTGGTTTTAGAAAACTCTGAACTTTTAAAATGATTAACCTGACAAGAAATATACTTTCCAGGGGATCTTTGGAATATCCTAGGGCAGACAAAGTTATGCGCAATCAAAAGATACCTAGCTAAAGCTGATTTAGAAGTAGAGAGAAAGTTAGTGGAAATTTGTATTAGAGATGGTTCAATCACAAAACAGATGGGCATGAATTGAGTTAATACATGATCTGATTCAAGGATTGCACTCCCAGTGGCGAGTCTGCAACCCCAGGCCCTAACACCTGAACAGCGTTCCCAATGATCTGGCCTGTACGGCATTCCGAATGATCTGGCCTGTACGGCATTCCCAATGATCTGGCCTGTACGGCATTCCAATGATCTGGCCTGTACGGCATTCCCAATGATCTGGCCTGTACGGCATTCCAATGATCTGGCCTGTACGGCATTCCCAATGATCTGGCCTGTACGGCATTCCCAGTGATCTGGCCTGTACGGCATTCCCAGTGATCTGGCCTTTACGGCATTCCCAGTGATCTGGCCTGTACGGCGTTCCCAGTGATCTGGCCTGTACGGCGTTCCCAATGATCTGACCTGTACGGCGTTCCCAATGATCTGGCCTGTACGGCGTTCCCAATGATCTGGCCTGTGCGGCGTTCCCAATGATCTGGCCTCTGCATCTGGCCTGTACGGCATTCCCAATTATCTGGTCTGTACGGCATTCCCAGTGATCTGGCCTGTACAGCGTTCTCAATGATCTGGCCTGTACGGCATTCCCAATGATGTGGCCTGTACGGCATTCCCAATGATCTGGCCTGTACGGCATTCCCAATGATCTGGCCTGTACGGCATTCCCAATGATCTGGCCTGTACAGCATTCCCAATGATCTGGCCTGTACGGCGTTCCCAATGATCTGGGCTGTACGGCATTCCCAATGATGTGGCCTGTACGGCATTCCCAATGATCTGGCCTGTACGGCATTCCCAATGATCTGGCCTGTACGGCATTCCCAATGATCTGGCCTGTACAGCATTCCCAATGATCTGGCCTGTACGGCGTTCCCAATGATCTGGGCTGTACGGCGTTCCCAATGAACTGGCCTGTACGGCATTCCCAATGATCTGACCTGTGCGGCGTTCCCAATGATCTGGCCTGTGCAGCGTTCCCAGTGATCTGGCCTGTACGGCGATCTGGCTTGTACGGCATTCCCAGTGATCTGGCCTGTACGGCATTCCCAATGATCTGGTCTGTATGGCATTCCCTGTGATCTGGCCTGTACAGCGTTCTCAATGATCTGGCCTGTACGGCATTCCCAGTGATCTGGCCTGTACGGCCCAGTGATCTGGCCTGTACGGCATTCCCAGTGATCTGGCCTGTACGGCGATCTGGCCTCTACGGCATTCCCAATGATCTGGCCTGTACGGCATTCCCAATGATCTGGTCTGTACGGCATTCCAAGTGATCTGGCCTGTACGGCGATCTGGCCTGTACGGCATTCCCAGTGATCTGGCCTGTACGGCATTCCCAATGATCTGGTCTGTACGGCATTCCAAGTGATCTGGCCTGTACGGCGATCTGGCCTGTACGGCATTCCCAATGATCTGGCCTGTACGGCATTCCCAATGATGTGGCCTGTACGGCGTTCCCAATGATCTGGGCTGTACGGCGTTCCCAATGAACTGGCCTGTACGGCATTCCCAATGATCTGACCTGTGCGGCGTTCCCAATGATCTGGCCTGTGCAGCGTTCCCAATGATCTGGCCTGTACGGCATTCCCAATGATCTGGTCTGTACGGCATTCCCAGTGATCTGGCCTGTATGGCGATCTGGCCTGTACGGCATTTCCAGTGATCTGGCCTGTACGGCATTCCCAATGATCTGGTCTGTATGGCATTCCCTGTGATCTGGCCTGTACAGCGTTCTCAATGATCTGGCCTGTACGGCATTCCCAGTGATCTGGCCTGTACGGCGTTCCCAATGATCTGGCCTGTACGGCGTTCCCAATGATCTGGCCTGTACGGCGTTCCCAGTGATCTGGCCTGTACGGCATTCCCAGTGATCTGGCCTGTACGGCGATCTGGCCTCTACGGCATTCCCAATGATCTGGCCTGTACGGCATTCCCAATGATCTGGCCTGTACGGCATTCCCAAAGATCTGGTCTGTACGGCATTCCAAGTGATCTGGCCTGTACGGCGATCTGGCCTGTACGGCATTCCCAGTGATCTGGCCTGTACGGCATTCCCAATGATCTGGTCTGTACGGTATTCCCAGTGATCTGGCCTGTACGGCGTTCCCAATGATCTGGCCTGTACGGCGTTCCCAATGATCTGGCCTGTAAGGCGTTCCCAATGATCTGGCCTGTACGGCGTTCCCTATGATCTGGCCTGTACGGCATTCCCAATGATCTGGCCTGTACGGCATTCCCAATGATCTGGCCTGTGCGGCGTTCCCAATGATCTGGCCTGTGCGGCGTTCCCAATAATCTGGCCTGTATGGCATTCCCAATGATCTGGTCTGTACGGCATTCCCAGTGATCTGGCCTGTACAGCGTTCTCAATGATCTGGCCTGTACGGCATTCCCAGTGATCTGACCTGTACGGCGATCTGGCCTGTACGGCATTCCCAATGATCTGGCCTGTACGGCATTCCCAATGATGTGGCCTGTACGGCATTCCCAATGATCTGGTCTGTACGGCATTCCCAATGATCTGGCCTGTACGGCATTCCCAATGATCTGGCCTGTACGGCATTCCCAATGATCTGGTCTGTACGGCATTCCCAGTGATCTGGCCTGTACGGCATTCCCAATGATCTGGCCTGTACGGCATTCCCAATGATCTGGTCTGTACGGCGATCTGGCCTGTACGGCATTCCCAATGATCTGGCCTGTACGGCATTCCCAATGATCTGGTCTGTACGGCATTCCCAATGATCTGGCCTGTAAGGCGATCTGGCCTGTACGGCATTCCCAATGATCTGGCCTGTACGGCATTCCCAATGATGTGGCCTGTATGGCATTCCCAATCATCGGGCCTGTACGGCGTTCCCAATGATCTGGCCTGTACGGCATTCCCAATGATCTGGTCTGTACGGCATTCCAAGTGATCTGGCCTGTACGGCGATCTGGCCTGTACGGCATTCCCAGTGATCTGGCCTGTACGGCATTCCCAATGATCTGGTCTGTACGGCATTCCCAGTGATCTGGCCTGTACAGCGTCCTCAATGATCTGGCCTGTACGGCATTCCCAGTGATCTGGCCTGTACGGCGATCTGGCCTGTACGGCATTCTCAATGATCTGGCCTGTACGGCATTCCCAGTGATCTGGCCTGTACAGCATTCCCAATGATCTGGTCTGTATGGGATTCCCAGGGATCTGGCCTATACGGCGATCTGGCCTGTATGGCATTCCCAGTGATCTGGCCTGTACGGCATTCCCAGTGATCTGGCCTGCCCAATGGTTTGTGCTTCATGCCATCCCTTGCACCTAGCAACTCCCACTTGCACCCAAGCAGTCCATGTTAGGACATCCTGGGGGGCAATTTTCTGGCTGTTCCACAATAGATACAACAATGAGCTCAAGCATACTAGGGATTATCAAGATGGCATAGGAGTAGGCAATGTTTTGATATGTTATATAAAAGGATGCTGTGAGTTGGAGCCCATTCAATGACAGCTAACACAACATTCAAGTGATAAACCAGTCACCATGGAGCTGACTCCTACTCTTGGTGACCCCTTGAGAATTGGCATAGAACTGTGTTCCATGGGGTCTCCAATGACTGATGTTCAGAAGTAGATTGCTAGGCCTTTCTTCTTTGGTGCCTCTGGGTGGCCTTTGGGGTTAGTAGTTAAGTAGAGTAACTATTTGTAACGTCCATAAGCTGGTAGCTTGATGATAGACTTCTTACCTTCCATGGGGGAGACTCAGACTTGATTCCTGGCCAAATGTTAACTAATGTTATCTCGCAGTGGAGGCTTAGGTGTTGCTGTGACCCTAAACAAGTTTTTACGGAGCTTTCAGACTAGGAAGGTACGCTTCCTGATCTACTTCTAAAAAATTAACCAAAGAAACGCACTATGGTATGATCACAATGATATCGTTCAGAGTACACTGAGTTGCCCTGAGTTTGGTCAACTGAATTCAAGCTGGCACCAACAGCATTTAAGCTTGGTGCTCTGTTTGGTCTTTTCTCAGGACATTCCATTCACCTGAATTAAGATGTCCCGATACTCAGCCGAACCTGTTTTCCAGTGGTTGGATTTGCATCTTGACAAAACACTCCAAGTACACCAACTGGCTCTAGTGTCTTACTGCTCGTCCTCTCATTTTCCTTCATCCTAATGCAGCAAAGTGGATTATTAGTCACATGCTAATGCTGGCCCACGTCTAGATCAAAGTTTGTGTGCATATGTGTGTCCATCATTGAAAGCATTATATATGACACTTTCAGGTCACTATTGTGTTTGTGTCTAACCCAGGCTTCCTTATTTTGTTCAGGCCTCTAAATAAGTACCGCATGGGAAAAAGTCCTTCCAATTGTTCAAGTCAGCTAGTCCTTCCAATTGTTCGAGTCAGCTAGTGATACATATTGCGAAAAATACTCTGTTTTTTCAAACCTTGGATTAAGGAAATCATTCTTAGAGTGTTCTAAGCCCAAGTCTCTCTCTACCAAGCCTCAGTGTTACAAAGCCTGTGCCTGCCATTTAAGTCTATAGAGTCCTGCCAATTCCTAACTACTTTCTCTTCCGAATTTTAAGATAGATTCTAACTATTATCAAGAATGCTACCTTGACAAGGAACAAATTTAACTCAACTTCAGCTCCACAAACCTGTTCCTTACACCAGGACATTGAGCTGCTAACCACAAGTTCAGCAGTTTGAAACCACCAGAGGCTCCACAGGAGAAAGATGGGGTTTTCTTTTCTAATCATTTTATTGGGGGCTTGTACAATTCTTATCACAACCCATCCATCCATCCATTGTGTCAAGCACATATGTACATTTGTTGCCATCATCATTCTCAAAACTTTTGCCTTCTACTTGAGCCCTTAATATGGGCTCATTTTTCCCATCTCCCTCCCCACTCCCCTTCCTCATGAACCCTGTCATATGTTACACTGTCTGATGTCTCCCCCCACCCTCTTCTCTGCTGTCCATCCCCCAGGGAGGAGGCTATACGTAGATTCTTGTAATCGGTTTCCCCTTTCCACCCCACATTTGAAAGATGGGGTTTTCTAATCCATAAACATTTAGTCTCCAAAATTCACAAAAACAGTTCTTCCCTGTCCTATGAGTTGGAATTGACTCCGTGGCAGTGAATATTATTGTTTTGGTTTATATCATCCCTTTCCAAACCACTTTACATGACCCAACCACTCTCACACTTCTAAGATTTGTATCACAATTTCTTGGAAACAATAGATGATCTCAGTTCACATAAAGAAGCAAGATAAATTGGCACAAATAGATGACCTATATACAGAGCCAAAAGACCTTCCTGAGGAATAAGACACTAAACCCACCAAAAAAACAATTCAGGGAACTGATGTTTAGGAACTTTCAACAGATGGAGAAAAAGAGCAAAAGAACTGCTGAAAATTTAGAAACCAAACTGTACCAACAAAAGAAAGACAAGAAAACCAGAAGATTAATACTAAAATTTTAAAAAATTAAACAGCACTTTAAAAGAGAAAAGCAGTATAATTGAAGCAATGGAAGACCAAATTAGTAGCTTGAAGCCAAATCTCTCCATTTCAATCTACAAGAGTAACCAATAAAAAGAACACAAGAAACTGAATATAATAATTATGAGAGACACTATCAAGAGGAGTAACTTAGACTTCACTGACGTTACCAAATTGGAAGAAACAAAATATACGTAGAAAAGAGTCCAGCAAGTGCTGGCTTCCTATCATAAAAGAGGAGAAAATAGCCAATCATGCAGCTAAAAGAACCCCAAACAGGATAGAGTCCAAAAGGAAATCACCACGACATATCATAGTCAAACTTTCCAGCATTGAGGAAAAGTAATGGATGCTGAAAACATCTTATGAAATAGAGAGTTACTTGTGAAGGGGAAGCAACAAGAATACAATTAATATGAAGTTCGCTGGTTTTACCAGCAAGAAAGCAAGGGAAAGCTATAAAACTGAAAGAAAACAATTGTGAGCAAGGAATCAACTGTCCAGCAAAATTACCCCTCAAGGGTGAGAGAAATAATGGTATTTCCATTAAGGGAAATTAAAGGGATTTGTAAAAGCAACATCAAGCTTACAAAAAATATTAAAAGGAGGTCTTTGGATAGAAAATTAACCACAGAAACACACACTTGAGATCAACAGAGAAGACACTACCACTCAGAAATCAACCTACTCAAATCAACAGTCAAAATAAAATAAAATTTCAAGATTAATAATAGGAGACCATAAATATTCTGTAATATAGACAATTATAAAAATAGAGGGGAAACTGTAGGTATAAAACAATGTAATGGAGAGGAAGTCAAGTGATTGCAAAAGAAAACACATGGTCTTAAATTTGGGAGGAAAATAATGAATAGAAAGGTAACTGCAAAGAAAATGGGGAAAACTCCTGAAATAAAATATAGGAAGATCACAAAAATCTAGTAAACAATAAAATAGCAGTAAAGAAAATAAATGGCAAAAATTCTAACAATAGAACTCAGTACAGAATTTTACAAGGAACAAAGAAACAAGCCTAACCACCAAATAAATAAAATCCACACCAATGTGACAGGAATACATTTATACATACCGATAACAACACTGAATGTCATCAAAAAATGCACCAGTCAAAATACGGAACAATAGATTGGATAAGAAAACAGGATCCAGCAATATTCTGATTTAAAAACACACCTTACACACAAAGATAAAAATAGACTAAAATTCAAAGATTGGGAAAAAATATCAAGCTAATTGCAATCTAAAGAAGGTATAAGTGGTGATCTCTGTTAAACTAGATTTCAAGGCTAAATTCCATTATGGGAGACAAGGAGGGTAAGATATAAGGCACAATTGAACAAGGAAACATAACCATTTTAAACATCTATGCTGTCGCTGAAAGATTCTCAAATGCATTAATCAAACTCTTAATAGATCTGAAATGAGAAGTAGACAATACTACAATATTAGGATTATAATACTATTATTATAAGATACTAAGGGACGTCAACAGACCACTTTCAAGGAAGGACAGAAAATGGGAAATGAACTCCATAAAAATACAGGAAAATTAAATAACCCAATTAATCAACTTGACCTCTTAGACATATACATAACACTTCCTACAAGAGCAACAAAACAACATACATTATTTTCCAGTACTCATGGAATCTTTTACATAATAGACTATGTGGGAGGACACAAAGCAAATCAATATATTTAAAATCCTTGATGTTTTACAAACCGTTGCCTCAGATGACAATTCTGTAAAACTAGGAATCAATGACAGAAAGATCAAAGAATAAAGATGAAGTACAATGGAAACAGTTTTTCACCCTATTTAAGAAAACTACGGGGTATTAAGGAAATAAGAAATTAAACTTAAAAATTTCTTAACAAACAAGAGTGAAAAAACAATACACTCAAACTTTTGGTGCACAACACAGGAGCACTTAGAAGGCAGTGTGACAGTGAACATGCCCTTCAAAAGGAAGAGAGAACCCAAACCAACATTTTAACCCTGCACCTTCAACCATTAGAACAAAAGCAACAACAGTGTGTTAGACAGGTTCTCTAGAGAGACAAAGCCAGATTGATAGTAAATATATATATATATATATATATATATATATATATATATATATATATATATGAAGATAGATAACATAATAAATGAATTGTTAAATTATATACAGATAGCTAGTTGATATATAATACAAGAAATGAACAGTTAAATTATAAAGCAGTACAAATGGCTCAGTGCAATTCACTCCCATAAGAGAGTTATGAGACACTGGCAGTCCTTTAAGTCTTGAGGGCCACCAGTTTGTCCTCTGTAGAGAGAGAGAGCTAGGCTATATCAGCACAGGCAGCAAGCAGCAAGGCAGGTCACCAACTGTCAGCCAGGTCACCATCAGTCCCCAGCTCCAGAGATGTACATTCCAATCGTGTGGGCTTAAAGGGACCTCAACTTACAGCAACACAGTCCACCAGCTAAGCGCCCCACAGGTAGTGTAGCCTGTAAATTGAGGCACAGAACAAGCAAGGCAGCCGCACACTGGTACAATGATCAAAGAGCGAGAGACAAGAAAGGTGAGGCTCACTGAGCCATTTATCTCTCCACCCTTCAATTAATCCCACTTGTGTTTATCAGCCAGGCTGGCACAATAAACTCTCAAACAACAAACCTTCAGTCACCGTGAAAAAAATAAAATAAAATTAGAGGGAAAAATGAATGAATCAAGAAATAGAGAATAACAGAAAAATCAAGACAAGAATAGAATTCTTTGAAAATTTTAACAAAACCGACAAACTAATGGCACAGTTAATAAAGGTGAAGAAGTAGCAATGTATCACAAATAAGAAATGAAAATGACAACCCTACAATAGAACCAACTGTAATAAATGAGAATAACTATACTATGAAGGACTGCACTCTAACCAATTGGAAAACCGAGGAGAAATGGAGAAGTTTCAATAAATATACTCCCTACCTAAATTAACACAGACTGATGTAGAAAATCTCAACAGACCCATTTAAAAAAATAGAAATCTAACAAGACATTAAAAAAATTTCCAACAAATAAAAGCCTAGGCTGCACCAGGGAATTCTACCAAGAATTCACATAAATTCTACACAGAATAGTTCAGACTATAGAAAAAGATGGCTTACTATAAGACTCATCTTATGCATCAAGCATAACTGTGATACTTAAACCAGACAAGGACATCACCGGGATCGAAAATTGTAGAGAAATATCTCTTGGGAACACAAATGCAAAATTTTAAAACAAAATCCTTACCAAGAGAATCCAGCTATTTATTATGTCTGAAGATGATCTGCAGATAAGAACAATCAGATTCCATTGCCTGTCCTGTGGTAACAGGAAGCAAATGCTCCTCTGAAGGCCTCTTCGGAGACCGATCACAGATCGTTCCCCTTGGGAGGGCCCAGGGACATCCAAAGTCAACCAGATCAAGAAGATGAATCAACTCATTTTTATTGTGTATTATGTTACCCGCTTATATTACCCATTGACTATGTGATATGTTCACTGTATGATGTGTTTGCCTTTTGAAAGATGTGCAAGTTCCAGTATATATATTCACTGGAAAATACATTCACTGTCTCGATCCTGACAGAGGGACAGAGAGCCCCTATGGCGTGCTGTCTAGCTCTCTGTCTTTTTTCCCACGATTGCAAAGCCATTCCAGAGGACCCATTGGAGAGCTGGAGAAGCGTAAGCCCCTCTTCATTTTCTTTGGGAGTACCCTGAGACTCCCCAAGAATTATGGAGAGAATGAACCTGCATCATCCCACATGGAAAGACATTTGTAAACATTTATTTGAAATAATCCCTCATGTATGAATTGGAGCTCCCAGAGCAATACTTTATTACTCCCCCTCATACACACAACCTATAACAAGTGTGTTATAACCTCTAATCCCACTACCAATCTCAGCTTAATCTATCATAGAGTATTGCACTTAATTTGGCTTTCTATGACCTGTAAACATCCAATCGTTAGATATATTTATATTTTAATTAATTACTAAATAATCAGAATTCAAATACTTGTATTTAAGTTATATTACAATCCATGTAAAACCAATCCATACAACTAGCCTACCAAATGCATTTATAATTAAAATTTGATCAGAAAACAGTCACATCCTTGTGATTACTTTGATGAAATCACGTCAAAGTTGAATAATTGGGATAGAGACTATATGTCATACCTGCAATGCAGGTATTTGTGCTGGAGCCAATTTTGTTAGTCTGAGTTAGAGGAAGAAATAGACATTTCATTAGACATTGCTACCACTGAACTGCCCTTATGGGTTTCTGAGATGGTAACTCTTCACGAGAGTAGAAAGGTTCATCTATTAAGGAGCTGCTAGCCTTGTGATTAACAGGAACTACCCTGGTGGTGTAGTGATTATGCATTGTGCTTCTAACTGGAAGGTCAGCAGTTTGAAATCCCCAATAATTCCATGGGACAAAGATGTCTTTCTATCCCTCTAAGTCAGTGGTTCTCAACCTTCCTAATGCCAAGACCCTTTAATATAGTTCCTCAGGTTGTGGTCACCCCCAACCATAAAATTATTTTCGCTGCTACTTCATCACTGTAATTTTGCTAGTTATGAATCGGGCAACTCCTGTGAAAAGGTCGTTCGACCCTAAAAGGGGTCGCTACCCACAGCTTGAGAACCACCGCTCTAAATTTTACCATCTTTGAAACCTGCAGGGATTGGTTCTGTCCTGCTTCAAAGGGTCCCTGAGGCAGAATCAACTCTGAGGGCACTGGTTTTTCCACTAGTGAGGAGACTGATATTGAGTCAGCTCTTTTACTGGTGTCGTGTTTAAGATCAGAATTGTTGGAGAATATATACCTTTTACTTTGGAATTTATATTTTTTGGAGTCTCATATAGATGTTTTACATTAACTCGGGTTTTAGTAGAACCACAGGAAACAATTGTTGACCATGAGCCAGCAAACACAATGATAGTGTTCACTTAATCTTAGGCCAATGGTGTCTTTGTTGACTAAATAGATAGTTGCGCTTAGCTTTTAATCACAAATAAAAAACCAAAATAGCAAAATCACTATCATCAAATCAATTTTAACTCGTAGCTGAGTGGAACTGCCCCATATGGGTTTTTCAGACTTTAAATCTGTAATTACTAACAGGTAAACAAGAGAAAACTTAGAATTATCTAGTCCTTTCAGGTGACATCGATATCCAGTCTGTTTGCCTTTGAAAAATGTCTCCAAGTATAAAAATTCCATAAAGGTTGCTTTCAGTAGGGGGATTTTTTTCTAACTACATTAGGTAAAATAATAAAAGGAAATAGAGGAAAGAACTAGGAAATAAAGGGCATTTATAGAAGTCTAAATATAGTCATGTACATATGTAAATATAGTTATATATGATGATGGGGAAATATATCTGTGTACATAAATGTATATGTTTAGTATTAGGTAGCAGATGGACACTGGGCCTCTACTCAAGTACTCCCTCAACACAAGAACACTTTGTTCTACTAACCTGGCATTCCATGATTCCCACCTTCCTAACACGATCGCTGAAGACAAAGCGGGTGCATAAGCAAATATTGTAAAGAAAGCTGATGGTGCCGGCTATCAAAAGATATAGTGTGTGGGGTCTTAAAGGCTAGAAGATAAACACGCAGTCATCTAGCAGAGAAGCAAGAAAGCCCACATGGAAGAAGCACACCAGCCTGTGTGATCACGAGGTATCTATATGATCAGGTATCAGGCATCAAAGACCCAGAACAAAAAATCATATCATTGTGAATGGGGGGCAGTGTGGAGACCCAAAGCTCATCTCTAGGCAACTGGACATCCCCTTACATGAGGGTCGGGGGGAGGAGACGAACTACTCAGGGTGGAGTATAGCACCAATGAAACATTCAACTTTCCTTTAGTTCTTTAATGCTTCCTTCACCCACTGCCATGACCTCAATTCTACCTTACAAATCTGGTTAAACCAGAGCATGTACATGGATACAGGTAAGACCTGGAAACACAGGGACTCCAGGACAGATAAACCCTTCTGGACAAATATTGAGAGCAGCCATACCAGGAGGGTAAGCAGAAGGTGGGGAGAGATAGCACAACCGATCACAGTGATCTATCTATAACAGAAAAGTGGGTTCAGGGAGACATTGGCCAGTGTAAGACATGAAAAATAACAATTTATAAATTGTCAAGGGTTCGTGAGGGAGGGAGAGGAGTGGAAAGAGGGGGGACAAATGAAGACCTGATACCATGGGCTCAAGTAGAAAGAAATGTTGTGAAAATGATGATGGCAACCAATATAAAAATGTGCTTTCACAATGGATATATGTATGGATTGTGATAAGAGTTGTATGAGCCCTCAATAAAGAGTTAAGTATGAATATAGGCATGTACATATGTAAATATATTATTATGTAATGATAGGAATGTAGGTATATAAACATATTTATATGTTAAGTAGAAAGGTACTACATGGACACTGGGCATCTACTCAAATCCTCCCTCAACACAAGAACACTTTGTTCTAATAGCCTGGCATTCTGTGATTCTCACCTTCCCAACACGATCACGGAAGACAAAATGGGTGCATAAGCAACTGTGGTGAAGAAAGCTAATGGTGCCTGGCTATTAGAAGACATAGACCCTGGAGTTTTAAAGGCTTGAAGTTAAACCAGCGGCCATCTAGCAGAAAAAGCAACAAAGCCCACATGGAAGACGCATCCCAGCCTGTGTGATCACGAGGTGTCAACAGGATGGGGTATCAGGCATCAAAAGACCCATAACAAGCAATCATATTGATGCACAAAAGGCAGTGTCAGACTGGAGACCCAAAGCCCATCTGTAGACAATTGGACATCCCCTCACAGAAGAGTCACAAGGAAGGGATGAGACAGCCAGAGTGCAGTATAGCACCAATAAAACACACAACATTTTTCTAGTTCTTTAATGCTTCTTCCAGCTCCACCTCTCCCAACCCTCTAACATGACTCCTGGTCTACCTTACAAATCTGGCTAGACCAGAGCATGTAGACTGGTACAGATAAGAGTTCTCGACACACTGAATCCAGAACAGATAAACCCCTCAGGAACAATGGGAGTAGCGATACCAAGAGGGTAAGGGGGATGTGCGCAGAGAAGGGGAAACAGATTGCAATGATTGTTGTATAACCCCCACCCAGCAGGGCGATGAACAACAGAAACGTGGGTGAGGGGAGACAGTGGATAATGTAAGATATGAAAATAATAATACTGTATAACTTATCAAGAGTTCACAAGGGTGAGAGGATAGGGGAGGGATGGGAAAAAAAGAGGAGCTGATACCAAGGGCACAAGGAGAAAGAAAATGCTTTGAAAATGATAATGGCAACATATGTACAGATGTGCTCAATACAATTTGATGTGTGGACTGCTATAAGAGCAAGCAAGCAAGAATCGTCTGGTATTCACTTCAGCATAAACTTGAAGTCCTGAAGGTGTTAAAGAATCTAGGCACATTTTGCTGGACTGCTACTTCAAAGTTTGGTTTCTAAGTAGACACTTTAGAACAACTGTTGAAGGAAAGATGAGTCTTGTTATTGCTAGTCAGACTGTAGCTGGGACCAAACCTGGGACTGATTTTGCTTTTGGGGCACATGAGCAAACTTTCTGTGCTGTCTTAGTTCTATAAGGACACGTCCTTGTCCATTATCTGGGCGAAGAGCATTCACAACTGTTGCTGAGCTCTGGGCTGTTAAGAGTGGCTGTCCCTAACCCTAGGCAAGATCCTAGCACCTCATTCCTGGCCCTGAATCTGAATCTGAGGCCATGTTGGGGCCACTTGGGCTGGGCTCTGCTGTGTTATGTGTGGTCTGGAGATGAGCCATACACAGCTTTTTATTTTAGCCTAATAGCATGCAATAGCTGCAGCAGGGGAGTGAACATAATAGAGTTATGGCCCAGAGCAAATTTATTAGTCTCTTTTGTAATTAAGCTATCAGCCTCCACTGTCCTGAGTCAGAGGACTGGTTCTTTGAAATAGATGCCAAGTTCTTAGAAGAATAGGTAGTGAGGTGTCTTCAAGATCTTTGCATGGCTGCCTCCTCTTTCTCTCGCCTTTAACAAAGAGATCAAAGGACTTCTCAGACTCTGAGCATCTCTGAATAGGCTTTCCCTAGCTTTTGTCATAGCTGTTCTAAGAGCTTGTTAGCAAATAACATCCATTCAAAAGAGCCTCTGTCAGCTTCCTAAGTGACTCAATAGAAGGGTGAGGCTAATACACAAAAAGTAGGTATCCAATGTGAGGGTGGGGCAAGCTGGCAGAAGAACTCCATACCTTCCAGTACCTGTATTCAATGACCCTGAATTTTAAGACTAAATATTTAACTTCCTGCAAACTTGTCCTGTTAGATTGGGGAAGGAAGGCAAGCTTACCTTGGGTGCACGCAATAATCACGACCAGTTGAGATGCAAAAGCGACAAAAGGAGTTTATTAGCTAGCTTGAGCTAGGGCTTCCTCCCTCTGCTGCCCAGCGCAACAGAGCCCCAGTGTCCAAAAGAAAACCAGCCCTGAGCTCGTTGTTCTCCGGGTTTTTATAGGGCCAGGAACAAGGGGCGGAACAAGAGGCAGTCCAGGGTTGCTGTTCTTTAAACTTATTGGAGAAAACTTCTGGCCCCAGAATTGTCCAGTGGTGATTGGTGAGTAGGTTTGTGCATGCTTTCCTGATTGGTCAGTCACTGGTGGGCTGTCACTCGAATTCTATTGGCTAAGGCGTCATCAGGAGATGGGTCCCATTGGTTAGGCTGGATCAGGCAATGTCAAGCGATGTTCCATTGGTTAAATTGGATTAGGTGATATCAGGTGTTGTCCCATTGGTTAGGTGGATCAGGTGATGTGTTGCATCAGTGACCAGGCACTTGAAACTGAAACCGAAACTGAAACTGAAACTGAAACCAAGGCCTACCTCAATCCCTGGCTTGCTTTTTTTTTTTTTTTTCCAAACCCTGGCTTTCATACAGCCTGATTTAACTTTTATTCTGCTGAGTCTAGCAGTTGCACACCTGTGCCCCACAGTCCCTTCCTCACTGACTCTTGATAGCTGGCTTCAGCCATAAAGTTTCAAGCAGTTGAATTCAGAATGGAATCCTCTTTGGAGTCATTGGCAAGTGAGGAGGTCCGCCCCTTTTGGCAATAGAACGCCTTCCCTAGAGGGTGGTAACCACTCCAGAGCTCCTGTCGCTGAGGTTCCGAAGTAGGAGTTCTTAACATTCATTAGTAAAACACATCAGTATAAGCTTTTGTTTTTTCTGCCACTACTGTTGCCATTCAAGAGCAAAAAATCAATGAAGACAGACGTGTGTGTAAGCAAACGTGGTGAAGAAAGCTGATGGTGCCCGGCTATCAAAAAGATATAGCATCTGGGGTCTTAAAGGCTTGAAGGCAAATAAGCGGCCATCTAGCTCAGAAGCAACAAAGCCCACGCAGAAGAAGCACACGGCCTAAGCGAATACAAGGTGCTGAATGGACCATGTAGAAGATACAAAGGAACAAAAACAATCATTGTGTGATCACCTTCCTCACATAATGGCTGAAGACGAAAGTGTGCATAAGCAAGTGTGGTGAACAAGGCTGATGGTGCCCGGTTACTGAGAGATATAGCGTCTGGGGACTTAAAGGCTTGAAAGCAAACAAGCGGCCATCTAGCCCAGATGCAACCGAGCCCACACGGAAGCAGCACACCAACATAGGTGACCATGAAGGACAGAGGAGACCAGGTCTCCAACAACAAAGGTGGGGTGGTGGTGAGAATCACATCACCGTGAAAGAGGGGGAGTGCATGATGGGGACCCAATGCCCACCTGTAGACAGCTGGACACCCCTTCCAGAGGGGTAGTGAGGAGGAGATGGGCCACTCAGGGTTCAGTGTAGCAACAATGAAACTCAAAACCTTCCTCTGGTTCCTGAACGCTTCCTCCCCTCCCAATCATCATGACCCCAATTCTACCTTGCCTTGCGGACCTGGTTATACCAGAGGATGTACAGCGGTACAGTGGGGATCTGGAGGCACAGGGAATCTAGGACAGACGAACCCCTCAACACCAGCGGTTTGAGTGGCGACACCAGGAGGGAAGGGCGTGTAGAAAGGGAGAACCGATCTCGGAGATCTATGTGTAATCTCTCTGGGAGATGGGCAATGGGGAGGCGGGTGAGGGGAGACGCCGGGGAGTGTAAGATAAGATATAATAATTATTTATAAACTATCAAGGGACCAGGGGTGGGATCGGGGAGGGAGGAGGATGGGGGAAAAAAGGGAAACCGAGCTGATTCCAGGAACCCAAGTGGAAGGTGAATTATGAGAGTGACTAGTGCAACGAATGTATAAGGGTGCTTTGCTCAATTGATGTATGTACAGATTGTGATAAGAGCCTTATGAGCCCCAATAAAAAGATTTTAAAAAAGAGAGCAAAAAATGTGCAGGCTCTATCATGCTAAAGAATGTAGAGAAAGACATCTTTCAAGCCAGACCGCTAAAATAGGCATAGTAACTAAGAACTTTGAAGCAGAATATTTGGTTATGAAAAATAACTTTTGCATAGATTTTGCTCAAAAAGACTTTTCCCAAAAGTGGCATTGGGCAATTAGGCGTATACGCAACTGGCATCCCAAGGTTGGCTGTAGAAGTGAGTTAGAAGGCATCCTTCCATGTTTATGAAACCATCCACAACATATTTTCCCTCCAGCAAAGAGGTAGGCCGAGGTGGTGTTGTTATTCTTGCTGGTAGGTGTCATAGAGATTCAGTTCTGACTTGTAGTGTGCCAGGTACCTTACTCCCCCTGTGCCTCCTGTGATGTGGAGACTAATTTTCTTGGTCATGCTATAGATGAGGAAGGTGAGGCTAAAGGAGAGAGCCTATTTTTACCCATGCCTCAAGAAATAGCAAATGATTCCTGTTAGTATATGCCACCGAGTCAGTTCCTACTCAGGAGTCCCCTTTTCTCAGATGAAGGAAAAAAGATGTCTGTGTTTTTAAAAATGACTAAATAAGAGAAGAAATATCCTGGAACTAACAATGTTATTGGTGTCACAACTCTAAGGAATGTGATTGAACTGTCTGTAGTGAATATGAATGAGAGTCTGAATATGTAGTGAAATGTGTGATGACGAGATGAAATGTAGAAATTGTTTTTGTCAGTTGGACAGCTTGTATACTGTGAAGAATCATCAAGCTAAATGAATTTAATGAAAAAACAAATGTTGATGTTAAAGAGCTGAACTGTTGTTAGGTGTCATGGAGCTGATTTTGACTCATAGAACCCTATGTTTAATAACCCTCTGTACAAAAAACCCAATGTTCAAACAACCCTATTTACAAATACCCTATGTACAAATACCTTATGTTCAAACAGCACTATGTATAGACAACCCTGTGTAAAAACAACCCTGTGGACAAATGACCCTATATACAAACAACTCTATGAACAAAGAAACCTATGTCCAAACAACCCTATGTTCAAACAACCCTATGAACAAACAGCCCTATGTTCAACAACCCTGTGTTCAAAGCACTGATGTTCCTGTGCCATCATCACCGGCATTGCTAATCTGGAGCTCTTTCTTACAGCCATTTGGTCTATTCATTTCATTGAGGGTCTCCGTCTCTTTTGTTGTCTTTCTACTTTATAGTCATGAAGCCATTCTAAAGGAACCGGTCCCTTCTGTTCACACACTCAAAACACGAGAGGAAGTGTCACTTGACAGCCTCCATTCTACAACACACTGTGGTGCGCTTCTTTTAAGACGGCACATTGCCAAAGTCCTCAGAAAGACAAAGTACAACAGTCTAAGGACTTTTACAAAGGTGTGGAACTAGAAAAGCAAAAGGAAAGAAAAGGGTCGGCATTTTTCAAAGTGAAGGACTGAAGTAAACAGTTTAGCCTTGTGTTGCAGGATAGAACAATTCTACAGTCAAAATACTCGAAGACACAAGAGTTTCAAGAGAAGACTGAAGAAAACCCAGAGTCATTGTACCAAGGAGGGTTGGTTAATGTTCAAACATTCTAGGAGGTACCATCTGAGGACAAACCAAGGGCACTCAAAGAAGTCCCTGCTGATCCAAGAACTGATAGAATAGTAATGATGTATGTGTTTCAATAAATGAAGGACATGTTACAAACGCTCACTAGTCTAGCCCAAGAAATATAGTTACCAGACTAACCAACCATAAGATATCCATATTTGGGTAAGTAATCACCAAATAAAAGTGATCCAAAAGGATGAAGACATTTTCAACACTGTCACTATTATCACACTCAAAGTTCACAGGAAGAAATGGAACACCAGTGCAGCAGTAATTCAAACTGGATTACAAAGAAAATGTGAATTAAGGGGTAACACTAGTCATGCCAGATGGATTTTGGCTGAAAGTCAGGAATACCAGAAACATGATTGCAAAGGAAATCATAACAGATTATGGACAATACTGTGAAGAATGGGAATTCTGTAGAACTCAATGGTGTTTATTCTGAACCTGGATAATGACAAAGAAGCAGTCATTTAAATAGAACAAGGGTTTATTTTGTAGATTAAACTCAAGAAACATGTGTTTCATGGTTGTGGCATACTTTTATCATACGTACTCAATGTAAATAGAGAGAAGCTGGATGTGGGAGTTAAGTAATTTCATGTCAATTTAAAGATATATAAACATGTAGGAGTGGTATTTTTATAGAAATGACACTTAAATGGAGAGCAAGTTTAGACTAATGGACTTTATTTGCAAAACACAACCCGCAGGAATTTCTAGATGGGAAGGAAAATGGATAAAAGACACAGCGGGGAAGGGATGGAGAAACAGAGAGCAGGAAGAGGCCAGAAGCAGAGAAAGCAGGCAGGGAGAAATAGACGCCCGAAAGCAAGAGAAAGAGCAATAGCCGTAACAAGAGAAGCAGACAAAGAAACTGCATGTTAATATTCCCTTGGGGTGTGGTTAGTAATGGGGGGAGGGGCGCCGCATATCTTCCTGATTTGGTGTTCGACTGCTGCAGGGCGTCCACAAACTCTGACACGCACAAAAAATCTTTGGTGTGTGTGGGAAGATGAAAGGGTTGTGGGAAACAGACACTTGCAATGGCTGGGAGCTGCTGTAAGCTCGGCTGGACTTATTATTCCTGCCTTTTGATAACGGGGAATAGGCCGAAGGTCTCATCTTCCATAATTGCTCCCTGCTGGGTGACCGAAAAAAACCCTAAACAACCACCATAGTTGTCCTGTCTCTGCATGGCACACAGCGATTTTAGGGCTGGGGCCAAGCCATAAAAAGGCCTGTTGAAGTTATATGACCATTTTTATATGCCTTAGCTTTCTAGAGAAGCAGCATGTGATCATAGGGCAAGAATTATAATTAAGAGTGGTACCACTAGGCTAGAACCTACACAATGCACAGTGCTTCGAAGCCAGGCAGGTGGGCCAAGCCCCTCTAAACCATCTACCAATAGTTTAATCACATCAGAGCTAGGGGTGTCTAATCCATCCTTAAATGTATTGCAAATTCCCCTTGTTAACTGAATAGCAGCTAAAGAAAAATGTCCCTGACATTCCTGCAAATGATTATGAATTAAAGCCCTCCCCGTTCTCCCCTCCCTCATGAACCCATGATAATTTCTAAATTATTATTTTGTCATATCTTTTTAAATGTCGTTTTTGTAGTAAAATTAGGTGCCTCGGCTGATATTTGGGTCGGCATATACTCGAGTATATATGGTAAGTTTGAAGCTATAAAACAGAAACGTCCCAAAGAAAATAGCACGAAAAGAGAATACACTATCCATGTACTATGGGACCATTAGATAATGAGAAAAATTAACATGCATAGAAGTTACCCAAAAGATCACAAGTCTCAGACACACAGCAGTACATTGGAAGAAAAGTCTGACAACCTATTTTAGAAAATCAGTCAAAATTTTACAGAGCACAGTTCTACTCTGACACATACTGTTTTGTTTTGTGAGCAAAAGCAAGAGGTGTAATATATGTGTAATGTGAGTACCAGGAGGAGAAGAAACAGAGGAAGGAAAAGAAGAAACATCAGATGTAAATTTGGCTGAGAATTTGCCGAAATTAGTGATAGACACTAAACAAGAGATTCTGGGGAGAGGGGGGAGAACTTGTGGATTTGAACCACTGACCTTGTGGTTAACAGCCTAATGCATAACCCACTATGCCACCAGAGCTTTTCTTCCATACAAGGGAGCTTTAAAAATTTGGGAGGAAAATTCCATTTATCCATGAAAATTTTGAAGCCCCCTCATATACATAGGTATATGTATGTATGTGTGCACATATAGATATCTATTTTATATTATATAAATTATATATAAACATATGTATGTTTAATATGTATCAAACAACTTTAAACAATGGAAAAACAATATTCAGGAAATTCAGAAAACAGAAAGCAACATAGCTACCAAAAAACCTGTATTGAGGCATATCATATTAAACTTTTAGATATCAAAGATATCAGGGAGGTCTTGGAAGAAGCCAAATGAAAGGAAAAAACATCTTACCGATGGAGAAATAAGGATAAGATTTACACTGGGCACATCTTCAGAAAATATGAAAACAAGAAGAAATGTGGGAACGTATTTAAAGTGTTGAAAGATAAAGCCACCCGCCTGGAGTTCTGTGCAGCCAAGTAACCCTTCAAAAAGTGAAGGAGAAATCAAGGCTAACACAGACAAGCAAAAATTGAGAGACTATATTTCTTGGAGATCTGCCCATTAAAAGAAATTCTTTAGGAAGAAAAACAATTATATGGATTAGAAATGGGAATCTGTGGTAGCTACATAATCTGTTGTCAATTTAAGACTTAAGAGTGAGGAGTGGAGCTTAGCCTGTCAATCAGAATGCTGTTTGATGACCTCACTTGGAGGCACTAAGGAGAAAAATAGCTTTCTGGAGGCGGAACATGTGCTCACACTCTGCGAGACATCCCTTCTGACAAGACACATGGAACTACACTAGAGCCCTGGAGCTGGAGGAGCCACATGGTGACCCTGGTCAGCATTGAGGTGTTTCCACTGCCACTGGATCTACAAGACTTCCTACCCACTGACCTGTGATCTTCCTGCATTCGGCATCATTGCATGTGTTGCATGAGTCTGAAGAGGAGTTTATAGACTGGTATCAGACAATATAGTCCAATATTGGACTTAGGTACTTGAACGGGACTGGGCTGGGATGCTTTCTTAATATACAATTGCTCTTTCATACAAAACTCTTTCTCATACACACATGAGTGTCTGTGAATGTGTTCCTCTAGTCAACCCAGGCTAACACAGATCTATACAAAGAAGGAAAAAAATTTAGAAAATGAATAAATAAAGGTAAAACAAAATACTTATTTTATCATTCTTGATTTATCAAAGAGCACTTTATTTAAAATAGTGATAATAATTATAAAGCTTATGATTAAATGACTATATATAATTTAAATTGATGACAGAAAGGCTATAGGGATGAGAAAAAGTTACACCTTATTTGCATCCTCTCACCTACTTATTTGGTGGGAGTTACAAAGTCCGTGGATCGAAGAGCCATATGAAGTAACTTCATTTTCCCACAACATGATAACACTGGAGTGTTATATGAAAACTGGAGTGGCTATATGAATTTCAGACAAAGCAAATTTTAAAGCAATAAATATTAGCAGGGTATAGAGGAGAGGGGCCAGCATTATCCAAAAACCAAAACCAACCAGGACATTACAAAAAAACCCCGTAAAATCAAAGAATAACATAGCTCATGAACATGGATGCAAAAATAGTGAGCAAAATATTAATGTATCAAATGTAACAACGTTTAAACATAATTGTAATAGCTATCCGTGAGATTTAGTCTATGTATGCAAGGCAGTTTCAACATTAGAAAATCAGCATATGTGATCCACCACAAGAATGAGCTAAAGAATTAAAAAGAAACAATATATAATCATATCAAACATGTAGAACAAGCTTGAGTATTATGATATAATGTTAAGGTTTCATTTATTTTCAACTTGACCTAGATTCAACGCAATAACAATAAAAATTCTAGCAAGTTATTTTGTAGATATTACCAAACTAATGCTAAAGTTTATGTGGACAGGTAAGAGACCCAGACTAGTCAATATAATACAGAAGAACAATGTAATAAGAGTAACATTTACCAACTTAAATAGACCTATAGAGATAATAACATACGCTATTTGGAAAAGAATAGACAGATATATCAATCTCTCTCTCTCTCACACACACACATATATACACACGTAGAGAACTCAGAAATTGACTTAAGCCATACAGTCAACTGACTTTTGACAAAAAAGCAAAGGTAATTTAATAGAGAAACAGTCTTTCAACAACTTGTAGTACAAAAATGTATGTACACATGCAAAAATATTAATGCAGTCACAGACCTTACACTTTTAACAAAAATTAATACAATGATCATAGACCTAAATGGAAAATGAAATTATAAAACTTCTTAAAAATAGCATAAGAGAAAATCAAGCAGATTCCTTTTTTATAAAAAAAAGAAACTATTAAGAAAATAAAATGACAAATCACACTGGGAGAAAATATTTTCAAAATATACTTATGATGATGGACTTATATCCAAAATACACAAAGAACATTTACAATTCAGCAGTAAGAAAACAAAACAACTCAATTAAAACACAAAACAAACACCCCACCAAAGAGGATCATGAATTTCACCTCACCTGCCAAAGAGACAATATCAGGCATCAAACAACAATCCACTTTCAAAAAATAAATTACATGGAAGAAGCACACCAGCCTGTGTGACTACGAGGTGTTAAAGGAATCAGGTATCAGGCATCAAGGAACAAAAAAATCATATCATTGTAATTGAGGGTAAGTACAGAGTGGAGACTCAAAGCCCATCTGTAGGCAAATGGATACCCCCTCAATGAAGGGTTGCAGGGAGGAGATAAGCCAGTCAGGGTGCAGGGTAGCAACAACGAAACATACAACTTTCTTCTAGTTCTTAAATGCTTCCTTCCTCACTATCTTGATCCCAATTCTACCTTACAAATCCGGCTAGACCAGAGGATGTACATTGGTACAGATAGGAACTGGAAAAACAGGGAATCCAGGACAGATGATCCCTTCAGGACCAGTGGTGAGAGTGGTGATACCATGGAGGGAGGTGGGGTAGAAAGGGGGAACTGATAACAAGGATCTACATATAACCTCCTTTCTGGGAGGATGGACAAAAGAAACGTGGGTGAAGGGAGACGTTGGACAGTGTAAGATATGACAAAATAATGATAATTTAAAAATTATCAAGGGTTCATGAGGGAGGGGGGAGAGAAGAGGGTGGGGGACAAATGAGCTGATATCAAGGGCTCAAGTAGAAAGAAAACGTTTTGAGAATGATGATGCAACAAATGTACAAATGTGCTTGACACAAAAGATGTATGTATGGATTGTGATAAGAATTGTACGAGTCTCCAATAAAATGATTAAAAAAATAAATTTCAAGAATTTAACATTGAAGAGCTATTTTTTCCTTATGGGCCCTGTAACTTAAATAGTGACACTAGTGGAAATCACTCTCTACAAATAAAAATCTGTCTCTCCTGAGGATTTGGCTAAGAAAAGATCAGAAAAGGGGGAATGGAGTATTTGAGAATTTTAAGTGTTTCTTTATGATATTCAAGGGATAGTAATCTGCTGTAAAGCAAAGTCCCAAGTGAGGAGAAAGTAGCCATGGTAAAGAGATAACTCCTGATTCATAAACGCTCACTGAGAATCAGCCAGTGAGAACCACACTCGAAACCAACCTTTTAAAAGCAAACCAGCAACATTCCAAGCTTCTGAAAGTTTGCCCAGCAGACACGTGACTCTAGATAAGCCAAGGAGCAAACATCCCTTTCTAGTGGTCACACTCCTGGAAACGCACTTATCAACTGCACTCAATTCTCTTGCATTAAAAAATGCAGTGGAGAGACGCCTTCGTTTATTTTGAAGTTGGAAATAATATTTGAATTCTGGAGGCTCAAAAAGTTCCTCTAGATTTTTTAATAATTTAGTGAGCAAAGTCTACTTAATATTTTCCATAGTTTTCTATGTTGAGTTAGCAATTGGATTTTGAAAATTGTAGGGGAGTGAACAATGTTACTAAAGTATTGCCTCTATTAAAGGAACTTGTTGAATGGGTTAAAGAAATACTTGATAAAGAATTTATCCTTTGGGGCATTAATGTTGTTCTTAAAGGGATGACATTACTCATGGGCAGGAAAAGAAATTTTGACTTGAAGTGAATAATTCCTGTATGATCGTGACTATCTTTTAAAATGGATTTCATCACATGAAGAATTAAACTCTTCTACCTAGGCACTACTGCTAAAGAATGGGAAAAGCAATCTAGGTGGATCAAAGATGGTGTTATGGACTGAATTGGGTCTGCTAAGATGCATGTTGGAGGCATTGCCCTTGTCACCGTGATCCTGATCAGTTTGGAAATAGAAATTTTCTTATGTTATACTACTGAGCCATTCTGGAGCAGAACGAGTTCTAAACCTACCCCCACTCTCCCTCTCTTTTGTGGTGTCTATCAAAGGATGGAAAAACACAGTGAAACAAACGCACAGGAGGAAGCGTCACATGACAACAGGGGCAGCTTTATCTATAAGCAGCAATATAAAACACATGGAACATGAGCAGTTCCCAGAAATTAAAAGAGAGGCAACAGAATGAATTCACACAGCTCGAGATTTGGACTTTCAGCCTTCAAAAAGGTGACAAAATAAGTTCCAGTTCTTTAATGTCACACTTTGTAAAGTGTGTGCTACTTTTTGCCTGTTAGGATGGCAGTCATAGGAAACTAAGACAGATGGTATTGTGTGCTTCAACAAATCTACCCTGAAGACCTATTCTCCAAGCTGTTAGCTTGATGTTGGCTCATAATCTTAATGTTTAGTGTATTTTCTCATTAAAGAATGATGAATGGACTAAAGAGTCAAATAAACTGTGACCATTGGAGATTCCATTTTACTATATGAATGAAATATACACAGCAACTGCAAGGAATTTAATGAGTAGAAGCTGTAAAACAAGAAACTTAGTCAAATAATCAAAAATATATAATTAAGGAAAGAAGTCTGAAATATTTCATTGATATAAATTTTTCTTTTTGGCTTAAGCGTGCCATACAGTACTGTAAAATCTTGATGTGCGCATACACACGTGGATGAAAGGATTCCATTTTAACTGGCCAACGTGCAAATTCATTTTCTAAAGGTGGACAGCAGTGTTTCCAGGAATACGTGGAATGAACATGGAACACAAAGATCTAAAAGAGGAAGCTCTCGTTCATATGGCAAAGTTCCATTTCGTATTCTGCCCAGGCAGTTTGAGGAGGGAAGTTTTCTACCTCAAAGGCACTAGATTGGAAACGTAAAGCCCTGGCATATGAAGGCACCTTTGAGGGCTACCTCGTTCAGTGGATAACAGACGCTCTGTTGAAGCTGGATATGAAGCATATATGCATCTAATAACAAAGCCCCAAAATATATGAAGTAAAAAGTGACATTTGAAGGACTAAATAATGACATTAAGACATCGATATACCACTTTCAAGAATGGAAAGAACAAGTAGGCAAAAGATCAGTGAAGAAATGCAATTTGAGCAGCAATGTAAACCAATAGACCTAACAGGTATCTACAAAGCATTTTATTTAACAAGATCAGAACACACATTCTTCTCAAGTGTATGTGGACTTTTTGTAGAATGGGTGTTATTCTTCTCCATAAAACTTGCTTCAGTGAATTTCAAAAGGTTGAGACCAGACATGATATAGTCTCTGACCACATGAGAGGCAAGTAGAAATATATAACAGAGATTTGGGAAATGATCGAATAACTGTGCATTAAACAGCACACTCCTAAGTAACCAAGGAGTCAAGAATGGTATCACAAAAGAATTAGAATATATTTTGACATAAATGAAACTTAAATTCCAGCACACCAAATGTTAATAAAATGCAGCTGAAGCAATACTTAAAGGGAAATGAATAACATTATGTGCAAAACTAGTAGTCAAACATTATGTCCAAAACTAGAAGTCAAACAAAGCATTGCAAGGATTATGCATGTTGACAAGAAATGTTTACCCCAGAATGCAAGATTTATTTGTCATTCAAAAATAGATTAAAGTAATAAAACATTGAACAAACTAAGACTGGTAGGGTATGTTTTTCAATTTGATAAAGAACATCTATGAAAAACCCCAAGTTAACATCATATTTAGAAATAAAGACAATATTTTCCTCTTAAAAACCATGAACAAAGCAAGAATGTTCTGTGTTACCACTTTTATTCACTTATACAACAAGCTCTAGCCAATAGAATTAGGCATAAAAATTAAATAAAAAGCATGCAGATTGGAAAAACATGTAACATTATCTCTGTCCTCAAACGACTTGGTTTTGAAGATAGATCATCCTAAGTAATCACTCAAAAGCTACTAAACAAGTTATGTGGATCTGCAGGATACACAATCAATATATGAAATCAATTTCATTTATATATACTACAATCAACAAGATTGAAGATGAAATTGTGAAGATAATGTCATTGACAAAAGAATCATAATAAAATTCTTCAGGAAAAATAAATTTAATGAAAGAAGTGCAAAACTTATGCATTGAAACTTATAAAACGTTAAAAGAAATTGAAGATCCAAATAAATGGCAAGGCATTCCATGTTCACAAATTAGAATTTAATATTGTAAGGATGGCAATACTCTTTAAATTGATTTATAAACTAGTGAAATGTCTATAAAAATCCCAGTTGACTTTTTCGCACAAATTGGCAAACCAATTCAGCTATTCAAATGGAAATAGAAGAAACCCAGAATAGTCAAAGCAATCTTTAAAAACACTAGAGTTAATAGATTCATATTTCTTCATTTTAAAACTTATCACAAAACTAAAATAATCTAGACATAAGGGTAAAACACAGGTCAAAGGAATAGAATTAAGAATAAGAAGTAAATCCCAACATTACAACAAATTTATTTTTCACAGAGGTGTCAAGATCATCACATAGGAGAAGAAAAATCTTACAAATGGTGATTGGACAATTAGATACCCACATATGAAATCCCTCATACAATGCACCAACACTAACTCATTATGATCCAGGACTGAAATGTAAGCACTCAAACAATTAAACTCTCTCCACTGAAATTTTAAATTAGAAAAAAAGAAATTGTAAATATTCATGACCTTGGGTTTTGGAATTATTTCCTAGATATAACACAAAAAGCTCATAACAAAATTGAGAAAAGGGACTTCAACATTCAATTTTTGTGTTTCAAAAAATATCATAAAATTAAAAGAAAAAAACCCAAAATTAGAATATATTTTAAAAGGAGAAAAGGTTACATTGGCAAATCCAGGAGATGCAACAGAATTTTGTGACAGAAGAACCTGACTTGAGGTGAAGGATAGCTTTCTCTAGACTTCTATGGCAGATAGTAGTGAGTCATGGTCAACTGTTCTCTGTTTAAAGAGACATGGTCATCCAGAGAAAAAGAAGACATTCTGCACAGAGACAAAGAACACATCCATAACAATTCAGTAATAAACTAAAACCAAGCCAAACCAGCTGTCACAGTCAATTCTGATGCGTGGTGAACCTACATGGGCTTTCTGACACTCAAAAGACCTCATATTTTCCCAAGGATTTCCTGATGAGTCTGAACCACCGATTTTTTGGTTAGCAGCTCAATGCCTAACCCATGGAGCTACTGAGACCAGAGCAGGGCTACTGATTCAGCCCTTATTATTGCTGCTAGAAGCCCTCAAGTTGATCCCAGTGCTTAGCAATCCTAATACAACACAGCAAAACACCGCCCAGTCCTGCACCATTCTCACACTGTTCGTTTTGCAGCTACTGTGATAATCCATCTTGTTGTGGACCTTCCTCTTGTTCACTGCCCCTCCGCTTTAGGAAGCCTAATATCCTACTCCAGGACTGATCTCTTCTGATAACTTGTCCAGAATACATGAGATGAAGTCAGGCCATCCTTGCTGGCAGTACTTTTTCTAAGACAGATCTGTCTGATCTTGGGCAGTCTATGGTATTTTAAATATTCTTCACTGACACCATAGTGCAAATACATCAATTTTTTTTCAGCCTTTCTTAGTCAATGTACAACTTGAGCATGCACCGAAGGTTACTGAAAATAACATAGTTTGGGTCAGGCACAACTTAGTCTTCAAAGTAAACTCCGTGCTTTTCAACACTTTAAAGAGGTCTTGTGCAGTAGATTTACCTAGTTCGGTGTGTTGTTTGCTATCTTGACTGCTGCTTCCATGAATATTGGTTATGGATACAAACAACACAATATTGGACAATATGACTCTTTTCTCCATTTGCCATGATGTTACTCCTTGGTCCAAATGTGAGGATATTGGTATTCTTTACATTGGGTTGTAATCCATACCAAAGATTGCAATCCTTGATCCTCAGCAGCAAGTGATCCAAATCCTCTCACTTAAAGGAAGCAAGTTGTGTCCGCTGTGTATCGCAGATTGTTAGTAAACCTTCTTCCAATTCTGATGCTGCATTCTTCTTCACATAATTTGGTTTCTCTGATTATTTGCTCAGAATACAGATTAAGTATGAGAGGATACAACATTGATGCAGTTTCCTGATTGTAAAACATGCAGTATTTCCTTGTTCTGTTTGTACCATTGCCTCTTGATCCACATACATGTTCCACATAAGCACAATTAAGGGTTCTGGGATCCCCATTCTTCTCAGCACAGTTTGTTATGATCCACACAATCGAGTGCCTTTGCGTAGTTAATGAAACACAGATAAACATCTTTTGGGTACTCTGATTCTTGACTGCACTAAGATTCGTCTGACATCAGTGATGACACCACCTGTCCCATGTTCTCTTCTAAATCCATCTGAACCTCTGGCAGCTCCCTGCCAATGCAGTGCTGCAATCTTTGTTGAATGGTCTTCAGCAGAATTTTACTTCCACGAGATAGTTTACATAATTTGTGCATTCTGTTGGGTCACCTTTCTTAGGAATGAGCAAAACTATGGATCTCTTCCAGTCAGTTGGTCAAGTAGCTATCTGCCAAATTTCTTGGCATAGACCAGTGAGTGCCTCTAGTACTTCATCATGTGGTGAAACATTTCAATTGGCATCCCATCAATTCCTGGAGCCCTGTGTTTGGCTAATGCTTGCCGTGCATTTTGAACTTCTTCCTTCAGTATCATTGGCTCTTGGTTACATGCTACCTATTGACATGCTGGAATATAGACTAGTTATTTTTGGTACAGTGATTATATTCTTCTCATCTTCTTTTGATGCTTTCTAAGGCATCCAATCCTTTCAATATTGCAATGCTCAGATTAATTTTTTTTCTTGAGTTTTTTCAGTTTAAGATATGCTGGGCATGTTCTTCTGACTTGGTTTTCTAGCTTTGTTGCTGTGTGCATTTCACTATAATGTTTTACTTTGCGTTTTCAAGCAGTTCTTTGAAATTCTCTGCTCAGCTCTTTTACTTCATCAATTCTTCCATTTGCCTTAGCTAGTCTATGATCAAGAGCATTTAAGAGTCTGCGCCAACATTTTCCTCTATCTTTTTTTTCCCACTTATTTTTTAAATGACCTTTTGCTTTCTTCCTGTATGGTGTTCTTGATGTCATATTATCAGGTCTTCTGTAATTAGTGTTCTTGAAATGGTCTTAAAATTCAGGTGGAATATACTCAAGATAGTTGAGTATATGGATGTGCTATAATTTTCTTTTGCTTCAACCTGAACTTAATTATGAGCAATTGACAGTCTGTGTCAAAGTTGGCCCCTGGACTGGTTTTAACGGCTGATATTGAACTTCATGATTGTCTCTTTCCACAGAGGTAGTCGATTTGATTTCTGTGTCTTACATCTAAAGGAATTCAAATGTATAGTTGCCCTTTTTTGTTGCTGAAAAGGGGGTATTTACATTGAAGAAGTCACTGATCTGGTAAAATTATTTTACCTGATCTCCAGCTTTGTTTCTATCACAAGGTCCATATTTTCCAACTACTGTTATTTCCTCTTTCCAGATTTTGCATTCCAATCACCAATCATTATCATTGCATCTTGATTGAATGTTTGATTAATTTCAGACCGAAGACATTGGTAGAATTCTTCCATTCCATCATCATTAGCTTTGCAGTTGGTACATAAATTTGAATGATATTTGTACTGATTGAATTTCTTTGTATTAGGATAAACATTATCCCATCACAGACAGCATTGTACAAGATAAATATTGAAATGTACTATTTTGATGATGAATACAATGCCATTACTTCTAATTTTGTCATTTCCTGCATAATCAGTTGTATTCATATGATTTTCCGATTAAAAATAGCCAGTATCCGGCCATTTCACCTCACCAATGCCTAGAATCTTGTTTATGTGCTCTTGTTCATTTTTAAGTATGTACATTTTCCCTAAATAGATACTTTGTGTATTCCAAAATCCAATTATTAATTGATATTTTCAGCCCTTTCTTTGCACTTTGAGTCAAGGCCCATCAGCAAAGGAAGGTCCTGAAGGATTTATTCCCACAAGCTTTACTCCATCCACACCATCTCTTTCAGAAAACAGCTTTTCCTGAGTCATATTTTGAATGTCTTCTTACCTGAGGGGCTCATCGCTGACTATGTTTTGCTTCTATTCATTAGGGTTTCAGTTACTGGCAATGCTTCAGTACTATCTATAGACTTTTTCAGTGGCGAATTCCTCTAAAATAGACCGGCAAATTCTCTTTGCAGTCTGTTTTTCATCTGGAAGCTGAGACCTATTCACTTTGTGTGAAACCCACAAACTACCACAGTCCAATAAACTGATAGAAACCACCACAATGCAGCAAACTGAAAGACAAGTGGGGATGTTCCGCACTAGTTCTGCAAAAACTAAAAGTCTAATCAGGTTTTGCCACATTTTTGAAGCAGTATCTAATATCTTCCATCTGTTCAACCTTGTGATTTGATGCATCATATACTTTATAGCAAACTAGATGGTAAAAGAAAATCCTACTGTTCACAAGAACAATTGGCATCTAGCACTGAGAAAGACTGAATCTCAGAAGAAAATAAATTCATCAAAACACAAATTGAAGAAACTAAAGCTAAAGGTAGACTTGGGCTCTCCAGAGTGGCTCTGGGGCCTGTGGAGGGCCAGACTAAGCTTCTGAAGGATGGTTACACAAGATTAAAGACCTGGAAGCTTTTCATATGAAGTTTTGGATAGGAAAACATGGGCAATAACTTCAAATTATGGAACTGGGACCATCTTGATGACCAGGTAAGAGAAAACAGGCAAAAGCTTTCAGACTTACAAGGTCAAGTGAGCATTTCAATGTCCAAATGGAGAGAAAAATCAATTTTACACTAACATTGTTGAAACAAGAACAGAAAAATTTGGTCGCCCTGGTGACACATTTAAAAATTGTTTCAGGTTTGAATATTTTCTGCTTTCTTTTTTATTGGGTCTTTCTATGTTTTGTCTAGTCATCATCATTATTGTTGTTTTTGTGTGTGTGTTTTCTATGATACTCTGTATATGAAATCCAGGATAGATAAATCTATAAAGACAGTAACTGGATTAATAAATATCTATGGGCATGACATGGGGTGACAGGAGGAAACAGGGAATTAACAGCAGTGAATATGAGAAGAAAATATTCTGAAATTAACTGTGGTGATGACTTTACAATTCTTCTTAATATAATTAAATGATTAAATTGTATGATATCCTAATTATAGCTCAGTAAAACTATTAAAATGTGATAAGGCGTTAAATTTTAACCTAACTATATCTGCATTAGTTTACTTTTCCAATGCATTCTGTGTGATAGAAAGACTATTCACACCCCTGGTCAGTGGTCATAAGGGATTTTTGAAACTGTTATTTCTAAAAATTACTATTTATCCTTTTAATTTTCCAATTTGCATAATTGCTTTCATGGAATCTCATTCAAAAGATATTTTAAATTTCAAAAGCATTATTTTTATGTAATCTATATTCATATTTATTTTAGAAATGTCATCTTTTATTGCTATTACTTCAAGTCTGTGTTTGTTTCCGAGATAAGAGTTCTTCTGCATTAGTGTTTCCTTTAGTAAAGTGACTGCTGTCAATGAATTTAGTCAACTTTTGTTTATGTGGAAATATTTCAAATTTGTTTTAACTTTTAAAGAATATTATTCCTACGCACAATGTGATATGTTGGCAGTTTGATTTTTTTAATTGATGCTCTCTTTCAGGTAATATTCTTTTTTTCTCCAACTGCTATAACGCAAATGAATTTTTAAATGTAATATAGCTTAGAAAGCCCACTGTCCTTAGTTCATATAATCTATAGTCTCTTCCTTGACGTATACCTAAATCCCTTTGGAACTCTCAAAACTTGTTACATTGCTCAGAATAAACAGGTTGGGTGTGATGTCTCCTGTAAGGAGACATGTCTCAGTAAAACTGAGGTTCTCCTCTTATTTACCTGTTAGGGACTAAGACCTAATTCCTGTTATCTGAGTCAGCAAGAATATCCTGAGACTAGCCTAAGATTTCAAGAACCTTATTGACCTGTTTGTATCCTGTGGTTACTCTGAAGCCTGAGTTAATATAAAACATCTATCTTTGACTCCCCCTAAGGGTAAATGCTAAAGTAAAAGTAAACATTTTTTTATTTTTTGTCAAGTTTTTTAAAACAGTTTATTGGCACATCATCCAGATATCACACAACTCAACAGCTGAACAATGCCAAGAAGATTTGTACACTCTTTATCACAGTCAATATTAGAACATTTTATTTTTCCCCGCATTTATGGTTGTTCATTTAATTTTTTTCCATTTTGGCAAAACTGTTTACAACAAAACATTCACCAATTCACCAATTCAACAACTTCTTGTATAACTCAGAGCCATTGTTGTACAGCCATTATTGTTACCCCTTTCCAAATTGTTCTACCACCATTAGAATAAACGCACTGCCCCCTGAGCAAAAACTCTTCCTCCTTCATCCATGGTAACCACAGGTCAAGTTTGTTTGTTTGTTTGTTTTCAGGTATTCTGATTTCAAACAGGGAACCACATAGACTGTTTTGCCATCTCCTCGGTGGTATAACTTCTACTGATGGTGATGCTCCAGAGAAAACACCTGCATTCCAGGCTGTGTGCTGTTAAAAAATTCTGTCTGTCTAGTTTTCTTTGCCAGTTTTATTGCAATGTGCCTCTGTGCAACTGCTCTTGCTACTTTTGATGGGAGTTCAAATGCTTTTAGAAGATGCAGGGCATATTTTTACAATTTTGGATGTCAATCAGCCATTTCTTCAAATTTTGCTTGTGTTCTTTCTTCATCGTGGAATTCCAATCACACTTTAAACTTTCCATCATACTCCAAATCTCTAGCTCTACTATAAATATACCTTTACTGTTCTTACTCGGTTTCCTTCAGCCAGGATAGTTTCCACTGGACAGTAAGTTTACAGGTCCTCTTTATTTCTTTGTGAAATTTAAATTCATCTGTTGAGTTTTTAATATCATTTCACTTTTCACAATTATGTTTTCACTTATTTGAATTCTCCATCTTATTTATTTATTTGTCTATTATAGAACTGATTGAGTTTTGATAGGCCAATATCTGTGTTATCTATGAATCTTTCAATTATGTTTTCTCTTGATTCCAATTGTGGGCATATTTAGTCATTTTTTAAATGAACTCTTGGACCCCTAGACTGTGGGTATCCGAAAGTTTTTACAAATGCCCATCTTTTATAATGGATTCTGATGTTCACTTTTTGTATCATTAACTAGAAAGTGCCAATCTGAATTTCATGAAAGTTCTCTTACATTCTTGCTCTGTGAGCTTTAACAATTTGACAAAGGTTTGAGAACTAACCTAGCCACAGATTGGTTTCAATTCTTTTCTTTTAATCCAGATGTCACCTCCCCTCATCATGGCGGTCTCTGCATGCTCAAATAGCAGTTTCTGTCTCTCTGGACCTATGAGATCTCCCACATTTCTGCTGAACATTTTCCGTTTTAGCTGTAAATGCCCTGAGAAAAAGAGCAGCTTACAGATGTCATCTGACTTCTTCAAGATTTGTTTCTTTCTGAGATCTTGAAAACTTTAGTATTAGTACTTTTTGTTGCATTTGATCATGTGTTTGATACTCTAGTTATTTTTTCTCAGTAAAAGTGATCATAGCTCAAGAATCTGAATGATACCAAATATATTATAAGAATCATAGTATAAACACGTTTATGCCATTTACCATTTTCACATGAAAATAGTTCTAACAATTAGCTTCCGATTGTTACAAGAATATCTACATTTTTTTCACAACCATTTTATATACAATTGGTTAGACCGTCATCGGTTTACTTAAAATTTTAGGAATGAGCCTCTTTTTGAACTTTCTAGTATTCAAATTTCAAACTTGCATAAAAAGGGAACGAGAGTAACCAATACCGTGTTATTCAATTACCTGGATTCAACCCATACCAACCAAATTGCCATATTTCTGCTCGCCCATAAGTTCTTCAGCATGAATCTCTTAAGAGTGAGATTATTTTCCCTTCACCCGCACTATTTGAAAGAAGGTTGCTGGTGTAGTGGCTTAGGTGTTGGATTCTGACCTCAAGGCCACTAGTTGCTCTGTGGAAGAAAGGTGAGGCTTCCCATTCTTGTAAAGGGTCACAGCCTCAGGATCACACCAGGGACAGTTCTGCTTTGACCTATAGGTTCACTATGAGTTGGAACCGACACAGAAGTAGTGAGTTTTTCAGTTTGAGACCCTTGTGTCTAATGTTTTCTTAACACAAATAGTACTTCAGAAAATATCTCTGTTACTATCCATGGGTTAATTTATGCCTCTGTCTCCACAAACTAGTGTCTAAACAGTAGGGTCACCAGATCAAAGTATAGATTCATTAAAATTTTTGATAAATAACTAGCAGATTGCCCTCATGAAATGTTGCATCAATTTGCACTCCCTCAGACGGTAGATAGAAGTTCTTTTGAAGAAAAGAGTTTTGATGCTTCTCTTTGGGTGTCTCACCTGGAGATCATGACATCCTGTGATATACAGTTTGTCAATTAGCACTTAAAAGTCACCATGTGGATGAAGGCATATAGGACTTCTTAAACCAATGGATACAATGTGGAGTCTTAAATGTCTGCTAAGACAAAGAAAACACCAGGAAGATATGAATTCTAAAATTTCAACTCTCATAATCTAAATATGCTGCCTAAAAGGATTGAGTAAACTGTCCCTGGATAAAAGAGAATTAAGTTTCACAAAGGCACTATCAAAGGACAAATCCAAAGAAAGAGGAATACCAACAAAAAATTTTTTGGTGAATTATGGAGTTCATACTAGTGTGTTTTTTAAATCATTTTATTGGGGGCTCATACAGCTATTAAGACAACCCATGCATACATCCATTTTGCCAAGCATATTTGTACATTTGTTGCCATCATAATTTTCTAAGCATTTCCTTTCTACTTGAGCCCTTGATCTCAGTCCATTTCCCCTCCCTCCCTCATAAACCCTTGATAATTTCTATTTTTTTTCATGTCTTACACTGACCGCTGTCTCTCTTCACCCATTTTTCTGTTGTCCATCCCCCTAGGAGTAGGTTATATGTAGATCATTGTGATCAATTTCCCCCCTTTTCCCCAGCTTTCCCTTCCCTTCCTGGTAATTGGTCCTGAGAGGTTTATCTGTCCTGGATTCCCTGTGTTTTGAGCTCTTATCTGTACCAGTGTACATGCTGTGGTCTAGCCAGATTTATAAGGTAGAATTAGGGTCATGATGGTAAGGGGAAGGAAGCATTAAATAACTAGAGGAAAGTTGTATGTTTCATCGGTGCTATACTGCACCCTGACTGGCTCATCTCTTCCTTGTGATCCGTCTCTGAGGGGATGTCCAATTGTCTACAGATAGACTTTGGATCTCCACTCCATGTTTCCCCTCATTCACATTGATAATGATTCTTGTTTTGGGCGTCTGATGCCTTATACCTATTCCTGTCAGCATCTCATGATCACACTGGTTAGTGTGTTTCTTTCATGCAGGTCTTGTTGCTTCTGAGCTAGACTGTTGCTTATTTATCTTTAAAACTTCTTTTTTTAATACTTTTATTGGGAGCTCTCACATCTCATATCACAATCCATACATTCATCAGTGTGTCAAGCATATTTGCACATATGCTGCCATTATCATTTTCAAAGCATTTTCTTCCCCCTTGAGCCCCTGATATCAGCTCCCCATTTCTTTCCCCTCCCTTTCCCGCCTGCCCTCCCTCACAAACCCTTGATAAGTTATAGATTATTGTTTCCATATCTCACATTGTCTTCTGTCGCCCCTCACTCACTTTTCCATTATTTGTCCCCCTGGGAGGGAGTTCTGGGTTGATCCTTGTGATTGATTCTCTCTTTTTTCCCCACCACCTTCCCCTAATCCTCCTGGTATCTCTACTCTCCTTGTTGGCCCTAAGGGGTTTATCTATCCTGGATTCCCTGTGTTGCTGGATCTTATCTGTAGCAGTGTGCATGTTCTGATCTAATCAAATTTGTAAGGTAGAAATGAGGTCATGATAGTGGGAGAAAGGAAGCACCAAAGAGCTAGAGGAAAGTTGTGTTTTTCATCAGTGCTATACTGCACCCTGATTGGCTCATCTCTTCCCTGTGACCCATCATGAGGGAATGTCCAATTGTGTACAAGTGGGCATTGGGTCTCCACTCCATGTCCCACAAACCCCATTCACATTGGGTATGATTTTGTTCTGGGTCTTGGATGATTGACACCTGATCCCATCGACACCTCATGATCACACAGGCTGGTGTGCCTCTTCCATGTGGGCTTTGTTGCTTTTGAGCTGGGCTGCTGCTTGTTTATCTTCAAGCCTTTAAGATCCCAGACACTATATCTTTTGATAGCTGGGCACCATCTGCTTTCTTCAGCACATTTGCTTATGCACCCATTTTGCCTTCAGTGATCATGTCAGGAAGCTGAGCATCACAGAATACTGGGTTATTAAAACTAAATATTCTTGCATTGAGGGAGTACTTGATTAGAGGCCCAATGTCCATCCTCTACCTTTATACTTAACATATAAATATATGTACATAGATCTATTTCCCTATGTATATTTACATATATATATACATATGCCTGCATTTAGACCTCTATAGATGCCCTTTGCCTTCTAGTTCTTTCCTCTATTTCCTCTCATGTTCTTCTTGTCCCACTTTCATGTTTGTACTTCATTCTGGTTTGGCTACATTATCATGGATCAAGCTCCACCAAGCATCCTACACCCTCTTCACCATTGATTTTAAATCACTTGTTATTCTCTTGTCCCTGGATTTTTTTACACTCTCCTTCCTTTTCCCTGCCTCCCCTTCTTCCGATAATTGAGAAATATAGAGATTAAGTCCAAGTTGCTCAGATATTAAATATATGTATTTTTTACAAATGTGTTAATAAATCCATGGGATCATTTCCCAGATGTCTAATCAAATAGAATACACATTTTTAACTTTTATTAATATAGTCAGATTATCCTTAAAACTAAGCTGTATTAATCATATTATTATTACCAGCATATAAAGTTTCTAGGATCCCTTTGCTTACTAGCCTTGGACATGCTAAAACATTGTAATTTGTACCTATTTAATAAGTTAACAAATTAAGTCACTCATGTTTATATTATTTTCACTATGAATACATTTGAGCAATTTTAATAAAATGATTAGCTATTTTTATTCTTCTATGAAATCTCAGAATTATAAATGTTCCGTACTATTGGATGGTCAGTTTTTAAGATTCTCAAAAAGGCCACAGAAAATGACCCTGTGCTATTTATTTTGCAAATATTTTCCCCACGTTAGATTTCTAATTTTGTTTTCACAACTTTTGTATTGGCATTTTTTAGATACTAAATTTAATTTTTATATAAATTGTACAAATACAAAAATCACACAATTTTGCTTCTTTTGTAATTTTCTTCCTTTAGGTCTGACAATAGAACAAAGTAGAACTGCTCTGTAAGCTTTCCAAGATTATGAACCTTTGCTGGCCCTGAATGACTCAATTTTATTCTTTGGAGTAGCTGATATGTTTGAGCTCACAGCCTTTTGATTAGAAGTCCAGTGCTTTACCTACTGAGTCACTGGGACTAAAGCACATTCTTATCAAGATTCCATAACAGATTCCCAATTGTTAAATTTTTCTGTATTTTGCCTTCACTTTGCATTCATCTCCGTTATCTTCCCCTGTAAGATTTTGTTCAAAGATGCATAACACTGGTCTTGGTAAAACTACATTTAGAGGGGTAGTTGGATTCTTTAGAGGTGTAAACAATTACCATACTGGGCTGCTAAACAAAATGTTAGAGGTTACCATCCACCCAGAGATGCCCCAAGAGAAAATTCTGGTGATCTACTTCCAAAAAATAAGTCATTAGAAATCCCATTAAGCACAATTCTACTCTGATAAACCTGGGCTTTCCATGAGTTGATGAAAATTGGAGATGGGGGATGGGGGGGTTGTTGGGGAGTAGGGTGATATGTATCTACCTACCCATCTACCTATCTAGCTATCAGGATAAAGGGAACCTAAGATTGAAGTCATAAAGGATTTCATTTTAATTGGATCCATAATCAATGCTCATGGTAGCAGACGTCAAGAAATCAAGTGATATACTGCATGGACAAATCTGCTGCACAATGACTCTTTAAAATACTAAAGAGCAAGGATGTCACTTAAGGACTAAAATGAGCCTAATCAAATACATGATATTTTTAATTGCCTCATCTGCATATGGAAGTTGGACAGTGAATAAGCAGAATCAACGCATTTGAATTATGGTGTTGACAAAGAATGTTACTGGTACTCCTGAACTACCAGGTGAAAAATCCAATCTATCTTGGAAGAAATACAGTCAGAACACTACTTGGAAGTGAGGATCATAAGACTTTGTCTCTCCTACTTTGTACATGTGATGAAGAGAGACCAGTCCTTGGCAAAGTACCACATACTTGGTACAGTAGCAGACCAGTAAAAAAGAGAAGACTCTTAATGAGGTGGATGGACACATTGGCTGCAACCATGGGCTCTCTATCACAAACTTTGTCCAATTAATATCCTCAACTTGTTCACCTACTGGCCTGAATCAATGGGAGTCCTCACTCGTGTGACACACCCATATTCAGTTGCTGTTAAATGTTGCCACATTGAAATTTTCAGTTATAAAAGCTTCCTTTCTTCTTAACTGACACCAGGAATGATCTAACATTACAATCTGTCAATTTTGAGTATAGGAGAGATGGCAAGATGGTGATCCAGTAACACACAAAGGAGGGACCCCACAGAAATCATATAAGAGAGCCACTAAGAGGGATACTCCACTCTTCCAGGGCTCCGTAGTAGCATCATAAAAAATAAGTAGACTCATGTTCACTAAGGCAATGGGCTTTTGGCTTACCACTGCAATGAAAGGCCCAGGGCTTTGTTTATCCCCGCCACAGTAGTGTCTGGCTCAGGGCTACTGTGGCTAGCCCAGGGGATTTGCTTCAACACCACCACAGTTGTGGCTGGCTCACACTGTGTTTGTGAACCCCACCACTCCCATGTTTGGTCTGTAAGGGACTTTTTTCTTCTTCTCGCTTTCCTGCCACAGCTGTGGCTGCTTCAACGGCTTTCTTTTAAAACCACCACAGTTATAGCTGGCTCAAGAATTCTTTTCTTTCTTTATTTTTTCTATTTTTCCCACCACAGCTGCATTCTGGGCACTACATGCTGCCAAAGGCAACCTCACCAGGCCTCTGAGGCACTTCCTTTTGCCACGGCCACCCAACTTATGCAGCACTACATGCCGCCATGGCTTCCCATGCCGTTGGCCTGCATAGTGCCACCAACGGGGCCTGCAACCATCTGACCAGCATTCCCTGAAAGTGCCCTCCAACTTGCCCTCAAATTAACAGAATCCCAGATGGCTAGCCAGAGAGTGAAACCCCAGTGGGATAAAGCAGTAGTCTGACCCAGTAGCACAGTTGTCTACAGAAGCAGTTGTCTACAGAAGCAGTCCTACGAGCCTCCCAATGATTGCCCAGTATTCGAGGCCTCTCTGAAATATGGCACAAAGCTCCTCCAAAATGACATACAGATAGAAAACATCCACAACAAACTCAACAACAACAAAAACCCAGGAGAAATAAGATGCAATGTTGGAGTAAGTCCTGGACGTCATTATATACATAGAAGAAGTAGATGTTGATCTACTATAGAAAGAAATACTCATATTGCTGCTTGGTGTGATACAGGATATGAGGGAAGCAATACATTTAAAAAGGTGAGATAATAGGGGAAACAAAGACCATGTATCAAAGGAAAATACAAGAGTTAAGGGACAATATAACAAAAGGAAATAACAAGATAACATACTTCACCAACAGATTAGAAGAAGCAAAGCACTGTATCAGTTACCTGGATGATAACCAGGTAGACTTCAACAAACGGGCTAGTCAAACAAGATAATCAAATAAGCTGAAGATAACCTGAGAAAAATGTCTGATGCTATCAAGAGGAACAACATTTGAATAATTGGATCACCACACAAAGAAGTCAACTGCAAAAACAGCAAGAGAATTTCTGGAAGAATACATTGCCAGGCTTTGTGAATGACCACCAGGCAACCATTCAAGAAACAAAGAGAACACCAAAAAGACAGAATCCTAGGAAGAATTCGTGGAGGCACCTAATAGTTAAACTATCCAATTTTGAGGAAAAAGAGAAAATCCTAAGAGCACTTAGGGGAGAAAGGCAATCACCTATGAAGTACTCAGATAAGAATTAGCTCAACTATTTGAGCTATGACACCATGACAAAGAGGAGAAAATGGAGTAATATCTTCTGTAAGTTGAAAGAGAACAGTTCCTCTACCCCACCAAACTATCTATCAAGATGGATGAAGAAGTAAGAGTCTCCCTAGACAAGGAAAAACTCAAATACCATGTTAAAAGAAACCCAGCTCTACAAAAAAATTCTTACTGACCCACCACGGTCAGGAGAACAACATTCACCAACCACAAATAGGAGACAACCATATAGGTAAACACATTGAAAACAGCCCCCCCCCCCCGCCCGCCCAAGATAACATTAACTCACCAGTGTAAAGAAGGCAAGAAAGAGCACACACAACACACTGACAAGAAGGGAGGTAAATAAACACCCAACACAAAATGTAGATGACAACACAGAGTTCACAGATGGATATAGTAACTGAATATGAATAGTATGCACTCACCCATTAAAAGACAGAGACTGCCTGATTGGCTTAGAAAATATAACCCATTGTTCTGTGGTCTACAAGAGGCACATCTCAAGTTTGTAGACAAGAATAGGCTGAGTATCAAAGGCTAGAGAAAATATACCAAGCAAATAGCAATTCAAAAAAACAGGGGTTGTAATCCTAATCTTTGACAAAATTGATCTCAAGGTGAAAGTTATAACAAGAGATAAGGAGGAGCAGTATATAATGCTCAAGGGATCAATAGGCCAAAAACAAGTGAGAGTAATAAATACATAAGTGCCCAATAAGAGACCCATGGAATTCATCAATCAAGTGCTCCATAGATTGAAAAAGAAAAGAAAAGAAACCACAGGTTCAACAACAATGGAAGGTGACTTTACTACACCTCTTTCCAAGCAAGATAGATCACAGGGAAAGAACAAGGAGGCTCCAGAACTAAACTCTTCAATTAAGCAAATTGACCTTATAGGCATTTTTAGCACTTACCACCCGAATGCAAAAAAATCACATTCTTTTCAAGTACACATAACACATACTCAAAGATAGACTATATGCTGGTACACAAGTCGAGCCTGAGTAAATTCGGGCAAATAGAAATCACTCCAACTTCTCCCTTGGACCATTATGCCATAAGGCTGGAAATCAACAAAAGGATGGTTAAGAAAGCAAGGACAAAAAAATTAGAGGATGAATAATTCCCTACTGGGCCTGAGCAGAGATGATATTGGAAACTTTTTAGAAACCAATGAGAAAGAGAATATGAGGTACCAAAATCTTTGGGACACAGAAAAAGCAGCTATCAGAGGAAGCTTGATAGTGATAAATGCACACCTGACAAAGGAAGAGAGACTTATGATTGATGCACTGTCACAACACCTCCAGCAATTAGAACAGAGTCAACAGAATAATCATAATAGCAAGAGAAAAGAAATAATAAAAATAAGAACAGAGATAAGTGGAAAACAAGAAAATGGCACAAAAGTTAATGCAGCAAAAAAGGTGGCTCTTTAAAAAAAATTAACAGAATCAATAGACTGCTGGCAAACCTAACCAAAGAAAGGAAGGAACAAACATCGATAGCCAAGATGATGGACGAAACAGAGGAAATTAAATGGGACACCAATTACATTAAAAGGTTAATTAAACAGTATTATGAAGGTTTGTATCCAATGAACTCAAAAACTTGGTAGAAATGGACAAATACTTAGAAAAGCAATCCCTCCCTTGATTATGCCAGCTGGATGTCATGAACTTCAACAGACCCATAGCAACAGCAGAAATAGATACTGTTATTAAGGGAATATCAAATAACAAATGCCCCAGGCCAGAAGGCCTCCCAGGAGAATTCTACCAAGCATTCACAGAAGAACTGGCACTCATCCTACACAAACTCAGAGTTTAGGAAAGGATGGCAAACGCCCAAACTCTTTCTGTGAAACAAGCATGACACTGAAACCTTACGTGGGCAAGGGTCCCTTAAGAATTGAGAATTGTAGATCAATATACTTGATTAGCATTGAGGTACAAATCCTTAACAAAATATTGGCCAATAGAATATAAAAGTCTATAAAACAAGTAATTCATCATATCAAATGGGATTCATTCCAGGGATGCAGGAATGATTCAACATCCAAAGTCCATCAACATTATTCATCACATTGACATGAAAAAGGATAAGAAACACATGATAATATCGAGATGCTGTAAAAGCATTTGACAATATCCAATATCTATTCCTGATTAAGACCCTTAAGAAGATAGGAATGAAAGGAAAATTCCTCAATATAATACAAGCTACATGTGAAAAACCAATAGCCAATATTCCATGGAGAAAAGATGAAATATTCCCATGGAAAAAGAGAAGCAGACATAGATCCATCGCATCACCACTTTCATTCCACATCATACTGGAGACCCTAGCTAACAAAATAGGGCAAAAGAAAGACATTAAAGGAATTCATCTGGAGGCAGAAAAGGAGAAACTATCGCTATTTTCAGGTGATATGGTTTTATATATTGAAAACCCCAAAAACTCCACAAGGAAAGTGCTGGAAGTGATAAAGGAATATGGCAGAGTGGGGCAGGATACAAGATCAGCAAACAGAAGTCTATTGGATTGCAATATACATCAGATGAGATCATGGAAGAGGAGATCAAAAAGACAGTATTCTTCATAATAGCCAAGCACAAATTGAAATATCTATAGATATACCTAACCAAAAGATTTGTATGAGGAAAACTACAGAACACTATTACAACAAACAAAATGTTGCATCCACAAATGGAAAAATATCCCATTCTTGTGGATTGGAAGACTCAATAGAGTAAAGATGCCAATCCCACCCAAGGCACTACTTACATTTAACACTATCCTGATACAAATACCAACATCTTTCTTCAAGGAATTGGAAAACTGACTCCAAAATTCATATGGAGAGGGAAAAGGGCCCATATTAGCAAAGAACTCTTCAAGTAGAAGGACAAAGTCAGAGGGTTTACTTTACCTATCTTTAATACCTAACATATAGCCACTGTGGTCAAAACAGCATGGTACTTGTATAATGACAGATACTCAGACCAATGGAAAAGACCAGAAAATCCAGAAATTAAAAACATCAGAATACAGACAACTGATCTTTAATAAAGGCCCAAAAAGTAACAAATGGGAAGTAGACGGTCTCATCAACAAGTGGTGCTGGAAAAAAATGAAGCAAGACCCTCACGTCACTCCATACACAAGAATAAATTCAATATGGATCACAGACCTCGAGGTAAAACATCAAACTATTAAGCCCATCAATGATGGTATTGGGAAAAACCTGAGAACTTTGGTGCAGGCACCACATAGGCTTTCAGAAACAGAGAAGGACACAAACACAGAGGAAGCACAAATTGACATGTGGGATATACTGAAGATACAACACCTGTGTACATCAAACACTTCACCAAGAGAGTAATCAAAGAAACCACAGACTGCAAAAGCATCTTTAGCAGGGAAACATCATACGAAGGACTTATTACTAATATCTACAATACTCTGTTGGCCTACAATAAGAAGAAAAATAAAAAGCTCCTTGAGGAGGTGGACAAAGACCTAAACAGAAGTTTCACAAAGACAGAAATATGAATGGCCAATAAACATATGAGAAAATGTTCCTGCTCACTAGCCATTAGGGAAATGCAAAGCACAATTATGAGATACCACCTAACACCCTCAAAGAGACCCCAATTCAAAAAACGAGAAAGCTACAAGTGCTGGAGGGGGTGTGGTGAGATAGGAACTCTCATCCACCGCTGGTGGTCCTGTACGTATGTGCAGCAACTTTGGAAATCGATCTGGCGATACCTAAAACAAATGGAAATGGAGCTACCATATGACACAGCAACCCCCCTACTGGGGATATACCCAGAAGAAGTAAGAAACAGACCAAGATCAGACATCTGTGCTCCAATGTTCATTATGGCGCAGTTCACGATTGCAAAGAATTGGAAACCACCTAAATTTTCATTAACTGATGGATGGATTTAAAAACTCTGTTATATACAGACAATGGAGTACTATGCAGCCCTGAAAAGCAGTGATGAATGCATGAAGCACATTGCCTGATGGGAAGAGTTTGAGAAAATTATGCTCAACAATGTTAGCCAAGCACAAAAGGACAAATATAACACGCGTCCGCTGAGGTAAGCTCAAAAAGCATAATGGGTATAGAGGATAAGCCACTTAGTGCATAATTCTGAGATTGAGGTCCAGGCACTCTGGACCAGGAATCAGACCCAATGCATATGGAATTCAACTAAAAAGAAGGGGTTTGAAAACATGATGAGGGTGATGGGGGAACAGTGCACTAATCCACCCATGGGGAGCGTATTGTTTATGTCTCCACAGGATAGGGATAAAGGGACCAGACCTCATCCCAGTGTGCCAAGTCTTGAAGACAACATACCAGCAGGGAGCAGTAAACTAACAGAGCGGACTCCAGGCAACCCCAAGCTGAGCTATGTTGACCTCCTCCTCAGAAGCATGTACTACAGAACACAGGATAAAAGCTATAGCCCAGGGAGAGGGACGTGTCTGTCCGGACCACACGGGAGCAAGATAAGAGGGAAAGAGAGAGAGAAAGAGACAGTGGATCTCATTATGCACCACCCAGCCCCACCCCGAAACGCGTGGATGACATCCCTGCTCGGAAGAAACAATGCAGAGAGGACCATAGGATCAGCCCCTCTACGAGACATGACATCCCCTCACTTAACCACCGCACTGCGGGGGACAGCACTGGTGACACAGTGCAGAATGTGTGCGCCGTCTGACCCCCTCCCTTCCCCATCCCGCATACAGCAGGTGAAACACAATGGGAATGCAGCAGAGCAGTAAGGAGAGCAGAGCAAAGAGGTCCTGGAAGAATCCCGAAAACAGACTTCTGACTAGGTGCCAGGGCTTGGCTCCTCATCAGACCTGACGAAAACATTCAGAAAGGTCAGCAGACAGTCCTGGAACTATTGATAGCTTTTTCTTTTCCTCTCTATAAAAGATAGGCAGTGTGTTAGTCTGGGTAGACTAGAGAAACAAATTCAGACACTTATTTGTGTATAAGAAAGAGCTTTATATATAAGAGCAATTGAGAAAATGTCCCAGCCCAATCCAGTCTAAACCCATAAATCTGATATTGGCCCATATGTCTGATACCAGTCTATAAGTCCTCTTCAGACTCATGAAACACATGCAATGACACCAAATGTAGGATGATCACAGGCCAGTGGGTAGAAAGTCTTTGGATCCAGTGGTATTGTAAGCATCTCAGTGCTGGCAGGGATCTCCATGTGGCTTCTCCTGTCCCCAGGACACAAAGTCTATCAGCGTAGTGCCAGGTGTCTTGTCAGTAGAGAGTCTCCAAGGGAGAGAGCTGAGAGAAAATCTCTTCCGCCTCCAAAGAGGAAACCCAGAAGTTTCTTGAATTCTCAGCAGAGGGCCATGTCCACATGGAGGCTTCATTGGCTATAATCCAATTGACAAACTAGACTCCACCCCTCACTTTTAATCCTCTGAAGTCCCAAATTGACACCAGATTATGTAACTACCACAGGCTGTATAAACTATCCCAAGGAGAAAACAAGAATACTGAGGGAGGGACATGGGAGAGGAGGAGACAGGAGGAAAGGGAGTGGGGAGCCAGCCAACTTAGGGACAAGGGAACAATAAGGTATTTAAAATTGATGGGGAGAAGGGTGTAGAATGCCTGGTGGGATTTGATCAAGTGAAATGTATCTGAGAAGAATAACTGAGAGCCAAATGAAGGTAAAACATGCTAGGGAGACAGGAGAAAAGTAAAATAGAGATAGGAAAATAGAAATAGAGGAAAGAACAAGGAGGCAAAAGCTATTTATAGAAGTGTAAATATAGGTATGTATACATGTAAATATATTAATTTATAATGATAGGGATATAGGTTTATATACATATATTTATATGTTAAGTATTAAGATAGCAGACGAATTTGGGCCTCTATTCAAGTCCTCCTTCAAAAAAAGAACACTTGATTCTGATAACTTGGCATTCTGTGATGCTCACCTTCCCAGCATGATCGCTGAAAGACAAAATGGGTGTATAAGCAAATGTGGCAGAGAAAGAGAATGGTGCCCAGCTATCAAAAGGTAAAGCATCTGAGATATTAAAGGCTTGAAGTTAAACAAGAGGTCATCTAGCAGGGAAGCAACTAAGCCCCAATGGAAGATGCACACCAGCCTGTGTGATCACATGGCATCAACAGGATCAGGTAGCAGGTATCAAAATATCCAAAAGAAATAATCACACACAAAAAAGAAAGAAATAATCACATTGATGCAAATGAGAGGTGTCAGAGCCCTGTAGACAATTGGATATCCCTCACAGAAGGGTCACACAGAAGGGGCGATTCAGCCAGGGTGCAATATAGCACTGACGAAAAACACAACATTCTTCTAGTTCTTGAATGATTCCTCCCCCATCACGACCATGACCTCAGTTCAACATTACAAATGATGGTGGAATGAAGTACCTACATTGGTACAGATAAGAGCTCTTAACACATATCATTCAGGACAGATAGGGGGAGGGTGGGGGCAAGGGGGGAGAAAGGGGAAACCAATCCCAATGATGGATATATAATGCCCCCCAGGGCGACGAGTAACAGAAATGTGTGTGAAGGGAGACAGAGGACGGTGTAAGATACAAAATAGCAATAATAATACATAATCGATCAAGGAGTCATGTGGAGGGGGGCAAGGGGGAGCTGATACTAAGGGCTCAAGTAGAAAGAAAATTTTTCTAAATGATGATGGCAGCATATGTACATTGGACTTGTTAATTATTACAATATCTGTCTCCAATAAAATGATTAATAATAATTAAAAATTGCAATCCCTGCACAAGGTCTCTAAGTTTTTCTATATAAGACCTGAAAGTTTCTCTAAGCAATATGAATGCATAAAGAAACCTAGATTAAACCTTGATTTGACAATATTGTTCAGCTGTAAAGTAATTCTTATATGTTTTTATAGTTATAATGGGATATAGCAATGCATTAAAATTTAAGTGTATTACAGAGAAGAATTAATTTTCTTGATTATATTGTATCATTCAGTTGTTCCAGTAAAATTTATTTTTAAAATGAATTAATTTTACATTGGTAGTTCACTAGAAAAAAAGAGTTGGATAGCAGATTTTTTTACTATTTAATTAAATGTGAAATGTCATTGAATAAATTATTGATTTTATCGATTTATTTGCCTTATATCATGGGGGGACATGATTGAAAATGGTTTTTGTTTTTCTTGTTTTTTCTTTTTTGTTTGCGTTGTTTTTTTGTATTTTGTTTCTTTGTTTTTCCTTTTCATTTCTGCTTTCATTTTCTTTTGTTGTTGTTCTTGTTGGTTTTGCTTTTGTCATAATATGACACCCAAAGTAAACCAGAATTGTTCAAATCCCAAGGACAAGCAGATAAATTCTGGTTCTCAAACTTAATTCTAGCTCCAATCCAAGAACAATTGGTTCTTATAACATGCCCTTGCTCGATACTTGCCTTTGAGATCACTAAAGATATTGGTGCTACAACAAAGTATGGTGAAGAAAGCAGGTGGTGCCAACTATCAATTGGAATAATGTCTGGGTCTTAAAGCAGCCATCTAAGGGAGGCATCAACTAAGTCCACACAGAGGGAGCACACCGGCCTGTGTGATTCAAAGACGACAGTAACAAAATTCAAAGGTCATGAAAGAAAAAGTATCAGAGCTTAAATTCTGAACACCCAATTTGTAGAAAGCATAGAGGACAGTGGGAACCCCAAATCCATCTGCAGAGTGTCTAGTCAGATTAAGCTGCTGGCAGATTCCCTCTAGCCACAGATGAGGGATTCAAACAGCTTACTATCAGACAGAGATTATTGCAAACTTGATTATGGTGGATCAAACTGTGGTATAATATGATACTTGGCTAGTTGACCTCCCTCTTGACCCAACTTAAATATGCTCTAGGCTTAAATATTCCTCACTTGTTCCAGGACAGAAGGTTATTCTCTGGCTTTTTAAAATATTGTTGGTGGTCTTTTCTTTTTCACTCTTTCTTTTTATATCATTACTACTTTGTTTCTGCTCATTTTGTTTTTCTTGTTTATGTTATGCTTCCCAATTTAAGAAACACAGAAGGAATGAATAGAGACAATAACTAATGCAAGGGCTGGGGGGCAGGGAGCACGGGAACTTATTGTGATGACATATATACAACTCTTTTGAAAAGTGACATTACAATGGAACATATGATATGTGAATTTCATATCAAGAAAATTACTTGGAGAAAAGGTAGAAGAAGAAGAACCAAAGTTGACCAATGGTTACCATGGGTGAAGGTGCAAGAGGTTTTGCTTAGAGGCATTGAGTTCATGTTAATGGTAGTGGAATAATTTGGAAAAGGTTATCAATAGAGTATAATTAATGGCATTGAAATATACATGTAGAAGGTATTGAATTGAGGAATATTTTCTTTTTTTAAAACATTTTATTAGGGGCTCATACAATTCTTATCACAATCCATACATACATCAATTATGTAAAACACATCTGTATATTCATTGCCCTCATCATTCTCAAAACATTTGCTCTCCACATCAGGTCCTCTTTTTTTCCCCTCCCTCCCCGCTTCGCTCTCCCTCATGGGCCCTTCATAATTTATAAATTATTATTTTGTCATATCTTGCCCTGTCTGACGTCTCCCTTCACCCCCTTTTCTGTTGTCCACTCCCCAGGGAGGAGGTCACATGTAGATCCTTGTAATCGATTCTCTCTTTCCAACCCTCTCTTCCTCTACCCTCCCAGTATCGCCATTCACACCTCTGGTCCTGAAGTTATCATCCACCTTGAATTCCCTGTGCCTCCAACTGTTATCTGCACCACTGTACATCTTCTGGTCTAGCCAGAGTTGCAAGGTAGAATTCGGATCATGATAGTAGAGGGAAGGGGGCAGGGAGGGGAGGAAGCATTTAGAAACTAGAGGAAAGCTGTATTCTTCATCGGTGCTACATCGCACCCTGACTGACTCATCTCCTCCCCTAGACCCCTCTGCAAGGGGATAGATCTCCAGTGGCCGACAAATGGGCTTTGGGTCTTGTGTATATTTTCCCCACAGGTACAAATTAATAGTAATTATACTAATAATGAGTACAAGGATGAAGAAATATGCTCAAATTGATTGTGGTAATGTTTGTACAACTATTCTCGATATTATTGAGCTATTGAATTTTAGGGTATGTGGAAGAAGTGGCAATAAAAGTTAAAAATATGTGAAATGTCAGATAGCATGAAAGTCAATAAATGAGAAATAGGCATACTTATATCAGTTAGCTACTAATGGTAATTAAAAAATAGTGACTTAAATAAGTGGCAATACTAATGAGGTAGGGACTTCACCACATGACTGTTGGAGCGACTCCTAAGGTCAGGGGTGACTGGCTGGCAGCACAGAGGATGGGGACCTCAAGGCAGTGGCATCACAGGGTAACTCATGACCACTTCCCAGTGCCCACTAGTCAGTATGTGAGCAGGCAGCCATAGCGCCCACCAATGGACAGAGGAAAAAACATCAGCTGAGGTCAACGGGAGAGAGAAGAGGTATGAGAAACTGTGGAGTGGTGGGCTTGGAAAGACATCTCTCCGCCCAATGAAGCAATGAAGGAGTTCACAGGCAGGCCCTGCCTACGTGTGTGTGTGTGTGTGTGTGTGTGTGTGTGTGTGTGTGTGATTCTTTACTATTGCAACTGTTTTGAATTATGTTCTGCAAAACTTTACTTGTGTGTGATATTAATTTGCATTCTGTTGGATCACCATTCTTTGGAATGGGCGCAAATGTGGATCTCTTCCATTCAATTAGCCTGGTAAGTGTCTTTCAATTTTCTTGGTATACATGAGTGAATGCTTTAAGTGAGACCTTATTGCATCCATCTAATGAAACATCTCTAATGGCATTCTGTAGCCTTAGTCTTGATTTATTTATTTATTTATTTTTGCTTGCTTGCTGATGCCTTCAGTACAGCTTGTACTTCTTCCTTCAGCACCATAGGATCTTTATCACCTTCTACCTCTTAAAATAGTTGACTGTCCAACAATTGGTTTTACTACAATGACTGTACATCCCTTTTATCTTCCTTGGATGTTCCTTTAATATTTTACCTCAGAAACTTTGAACTCAAGGCTTGGTGTTGTCTTCAGTTTTTCAGCTTGAGAAATGTTTCACATATTCTTCCTTGCAAGCCACCTTAGTACAACAGACAAGCAAATTGGTGAACTTTAATAGTAACATAATAAGATTGATTTAAACAGAATGTCTGTAACTTAGTTTAGAAAATTAATACTCAGCAACATGTACAAATAGGATCTGTGAAGATATAGATTAAAAAATTTAAAAATAGGGAAGGGAGGGAATGAAGAGGAACTGATATGAAGGGGCTCAATTGGAAGGAAAATGTTTGGGAAATGATGATGGCAGTAGCTGTACACGTTCTTTTGATGTTTTAATTTATGGATTGTTATCATACTTGTAAGAGCCCCCAATAAAAGACCAATAAAAATAAATAAAACCTTAAAAATAATTGCTCTGTAATCATCAATATTATTGAAATTTGGTTCAAATCTTTGGAAAGTAATATATAATCCAGGTGAATTTTAATTTAATAAATCACGTTCCTAATGTGATGCAAGGCAACAATTGAGAAGAAGAAACTATCCCACACCTGAAAGCACCCACTGCAATCATTAATTTTCAGGTGGCATTATAAAAAGCTTATCACTTTGATATAGTTCAAACTATATGCATCCTGGATAGCATTTTGACAGTGGAAATACTAAATTCCTTTTACAGTTTATTTTACTATTTTTGGTACTGTTAAACAAAGTTCAAAAATATTAAGTAATGTAAATATATAACATTTACTGTTATGACCTTGTAAATAAAAACATTGTCAACATCAGACAGTGTAAAGGACTAAAGAGGTGGTGCATGCTTTGAGCAGGAGAAGGGCCTGGGAGAGGACGGAGCCTCTAACAGGTAAAAAAAATCAAATTTTAGAAAAGCAATTTTAGATTTAGCTACTAAATGCCTTGTGAAATATGTGCTATCCATTTGCTGTTAACCATCAGCACAATGGTAAGAAATATCTGTATCCATAATTATAGCGTGTAAATTTAGTTATTGATCTCTCTTGGCTTCTTCAGCATCTTAACAATGACTTACTTGTTAAATTCCTCTTTCTCTTCGATTGCTGAATTGTGGTAACAGGGCAGACCTGCAGCTAAGACAGCACATGTTTCTATTTTGTCAGGCATGATTCCAATCCTTCTCTTGATTGAGCTCCCACTTCAGGTGCCTCTGGTAAATCCACATCTGAATTATAACCCTATTCTGGTTTTGTTAGTAGAATATTATGCGAATGTAGTCTATGTACAGAGTAATCCATGGCTGCTGAAGAGCAGCGTTAATACATTCATTTTTTGAAAGCATCTATCCTTCTTAAGAAGATGTCTTTAACTCTAATAACTATCTTGTTGTTGTTGAGTGTCATTGAGTCTGTTCCGATGCAAAACAACTCTATGCATAACAGAATGAAACGTGGCCTGGTCCTGGGCCTTCCTCACAATGGTTCCTGTGCTCTTCTTGCAGCCACTGTGTCCAGAGGGTCTTCTCCTTCCCTGCCCTCTACTTTTCCAAGCACGATGGCATTCTCTGGAAACTGGTCTCTTCTGACAACGTGTCCAAAGTATTTAAGGCAAAGTCTTGCCATCCTTGCCTCTGAGGGACACTGCCATTCTTATAAGACACATTGGTTTGTCTTTTTAGCAGCTCAGGGTACTTTTGATATTCTTCTCCTGTGGCACAATTCAAATGCATCGATTCTTTTTTGGTTTTCCTTACTTAATATCTAATTTTCACAGGCATATGAGGCGACGGTAAATACCGTGTCTTGGGACAGACTCACCTTAGTACCCAAAGTAGCATCCTTGCTTTTCAATACTCTGAAGAAGTCTGGTGCAGCAGGTCTACCTAATGCAGCATATCTTTTGATCTCTTGACTCTTGCTTCCATGATCATTGGCTTTGGATCCAAGCAAGACAAAATCCTTGACAACTTCAATCTTTGCTCCATTGATCATGTTACTTTTTGTTTCAGTTGTGAGTATATGGGTCTTCTTTAAATTGAATTGTAAACCATACTTCAGGCTGCAGTTCTTGTTCTTCATAGCAAGTGCTTCACGCCCTCCTCACTTTCAGCAAGGCAAGTTGTCTCATCAGTGCATGTCAGGTTGTTTATAAGTCCTCCTCCAATCCAGATGCTTGATTCTTCTGCACATAATCCAGCTTCTACCACCTTAAATTGGGTTTCTGAAACTGTAAGTCTTTAAGGAAGCCAGCAGCCTCATCCTTCTCTTGCAGAGGGATTTCTGAGTTTGATTAGGAGCCCGGTGCCTGACAGACACATGATTCCAGCAGGACTCCTTGCAATTCTTCAAAGTATCCCCACTATCCTTTTAATTTCACTTGCATCTATCATGATACCACCTTTTTATTTCTTTCAAGTTACTTGCATATTCTTAGATTTGTTGTTTTGGCTATTTTCTTAATCTTTTCAAAGACTCAATTTCTAGTTTTTTTGGTCTATTTCTATGAATTTTGTTTAATTTATTCTGCTATAATCTGCTTTTTCCCCTTCTTTTTCTGGTGACTATATGCTTATTTTACTGCTTTTTCCTAATTATTTGATATGTTGGTTAAATTGTTTTTAAAGCGTTCATTTTTCTTATTTGATACACTAATTGTTTTAATAAACCTCTTAATACAGTTTTTGCTATATATCAAAATTTGATATGTTGTGTTTCCATTCTCATGAGGATGGAATTTTTCAAGGAATTTTTATATCATTTTAATATCTTCCATTGCCCAGCATGGTTTAAGAACGGTGCTACTCAATTTTCATGTATTTGATTTTTTTCTGCCTTGACCCCCCTATTATTTATTTCTAATTGTATAGCATTGTGATCTGAGAAGGATTCCTGTAAGTATAATGATTACGCATTGGGCTTAGAACCTCAAGATCACAGTTCAAAACCACCAACTGCTCCCAGGGAGTGAGATGGGCATTTCTACTGCCATACAGAGTTCCCGTCTTGGAACATGCACAGAAGCCATGCTATCCTGCCCTGTAGGGCTGCTATAAGTCAGCTGACAGCGAGTTTGGTTTGGTGATCTCAAAAGATACTTCATTGCCATCTCAGAAGATCTGAAGAGTATTTTGATATTTTAAAACTCATTTGGGCTTGCTTTGTCACCGAACATGTGGTTCATTCTGCAGAACGTGTACTGGAAAAGAATGTATAGTATACTGCTGTTGGGTGCATTGCTCTGTATATATCAATTACATGAAGTTGCTTGATTGTGTTGTTTACTTCAGTGCCTTTGCTGAGCTTCTTTCTAGTTGCCCTGCCCTTAATCAAAAGTGGTGTATTAATGATTCTTATAGTGCTATCAGATAAGCATTGAACTGATAATCGAGTCAATGACTCAAAATCACCAGCCATTATGCAAGAGAAAGGTAAGACTGCCTATTCCTGTAAAGATTCAGAGCCTTGGAGGCTCTATTAGTCAGAATGAACTTAATGTCAATTGGTTTGGTTTTAAATTTTTACTATTATTGTAGCTTTGTCCAAATCTCTCAAAAACTCTCTGAGAATTATTTTTATGTATTCTGGGGTATTTCCATTGGTTACATAGATATTTATTATGACTAGGTCTCCTTGCTTGATCCTTTAATGATTTATATAGTTTTCTTTCTGGTCTCTTCTGCAAGCTTTTACCTTAAAGACTGTTTTTCTCAGAAATTTATTTTGCCACTCCTGCTCTTTTATTTTTTTAAGATCATTTTATTGGGGGCTTTTACAGCTTTTATAACAATCCATACATCAGCTGTATCAAACATATGTGTACATATGTTGCCATCATCATTTTCTGAACATTGATTTTATATTTGAGTCCTTGGTATCAGCTTCTCTTTATTCCCTCCTTCCCCCACCCTCCCATCATTGTAACCCCTTGATAAATTACAAAGTATTATTATTTTAATATCTTACACCAACCTATGACTCCCTTCACCCACGTTTCTATTGTTCGTCCCCCTCGGAGCAGGGGGTTATGCGTTGATCACTGTGAACTGTTTCCCCTTCCTCTGCTTCTCCCCCACTTTCCCCCTCCCCTCCTGGTATCACTACTCTCATTTCTGTTCCTGATGGGTTTATCTGATCTGGAATCCATGTGTCGTGAGCTCTTATCTGTACCAGTGTACACGCTCCAGTCTAGCCAAAACTTAAAGGTGTGACTGGGGTCATGAAAGTGAGGGGTGAGGAACCCCCAAGAAGCAGAGGAATATTGTATTTCATCAGTGCTATACTTCACCCTGGTTGACTCATCCTGTTCTTGTGACCCTTTTGAGGGGATGTCTTATTGTCTACAAATGAGTTTGGGGTCTCTGCTTGGACCACCCCCTCATTCTCAACAATATGATTTAGAGTTATGTGTTTTTCTTCATTTCATCTGCTGCTTCTTAGGTCTTTCTGTCAATATCACTGAGGTACCTGACCATTCTTCTTCTTAATTCCTTATGTTTCCCCAAACCCATTTCCTTCTCAGGAAAGTTTCAGGCTCTTTTTTAGTTACATATTTGAGCCACTTTATCTTGTTTAATCGTGTGTACTGAGAATGTTGTCTCCAAGACAATGTGGTGCTGTTGTGTTTTTATTTAATTGGTGATTGTGTGTTGGTGTGTTTTACCCAGGTTTTGCTTTTGTGTTGCTTTGTTTCGCTTTGATAAATCTGAGAGGAGCAGGGATGCTACTGTGCTCGTTAGTTTAGTGCTTGCAAGGATTAGATACTCACTATTGGTGATAGAAGATGAGAGTATATGCAAACTCACTCTTCAGTGTTATGTAGTGAAGTTGAAAATGGAATGGGTGGAGTAGTGCTCATCATTATGTATCACTGATCAAATAGTGCAGTAGTGAGTGTTGATTCTTGCCCTCTGGATGGAGCTGAAGGCGTGTCTGAGCAGTATTGGTATAGTTTCTATCTCATGCCTAAAAGCAATAAATTATGAAAACAGGAAAAAAGAAGAAATAATGAAACCAAAAGCAGAAGAAGTAATATTTTAGGAGGAGTGGAGAAACAAAAACAAAAATGATGGCACTTGGGAAAATAAATGTGGGAAGGTAAAAGAAACTACTAAAGAAGAAATAGGAAAAATAAAACTGAAACACAGTGAAATGAAATAAAGAGAAATGAAAGAAAGAAAAATGGGAAATAAGAAAAAAAGTGGAAGAACAAAAAGAGAAAGAAACTGGAGCACTCAGGATGAGTTAGTACCCTCAGTCAGCAAAGAAGGCCACACGCCTGGTCCTGGCTGGAGTGCCTGCCATCGTCGGTGCCTGGGGCCAAGAGACCTGATCCCAGGAGTTTTTGCCAGTTTAGATTGTAGCTTGGGACAGGTTACCCATCTTGCTCTTTACAGATGCCCTGCTGACTTGCTGAGGCATAGAACACATGCTTCCAAACGTAAAGGTAGTATTCACTCTGCACCCAATCCATGAAGATGCTCCTCCGATCTCAGGTGGGTGTTGTCAAGGGAGCTGGACTGGTGACTGTGGGGCAGGTCACACTTCTGGCGGGGACTAAGAAGAATATTGCACATTTCTGGTCTCAATGTGGGCAAGCAGGGATGATGAACAGATCTGCCCTCATCAGCACACTGCTTCAAAATGCTTAAAATGACTACTCTGTGCCAAGCCAGTTTATAATATTCTGTTCCTTTTCATCTGTTTGCCAGTTTTGACCAGCTTCTTCTCCTAGTTAGTTTGTCAATTTCTCTATCATTTCGTCTGAATCTCAGAATTCCAGATTAGCATTCATTGCTATGTCATTTAGTCTCTTATGTCTGTTATAGAATGTCTGAAAGGGTTTTCTGCCTTTTTTCCCTCGTAGTAGAAATCCTAACCTATCTACTTCTGAATATTGTGCTTCTGTCTCTTTAATTCATCCCCAAAGATTTCTATGTTCTTTTAAATCTTGTCAAAATGGCAGGTTGGGCATCTTTGATGGTATTGAATTGTATTCCTTTCAAATATTCTTTGAGTTTTGACAACAAAGATCAGTTTGAAGAGACAAGACCGAGTGGATGTGATAACTTGATAATAAATCCTTGTAGGACAGCTTTTGGTACCCCCCGGCAATGATCAGGTACAGTCATGATGGAGCAGGGCGGGGGGTGAGAAAGAGTGGGGAGAAGGATGGGGGCGGGGGAAACTACTTACTGTAACTTTTTCGTAACAAATAAGCCCGTGTGCTCTTGTGTTCTCCGAGAAAATCCACTGAGATTATCTCTATGGAATCCCAAGAAGCCCTCACCATAAACTTTAGAGCTGAACTCTCCACCTTGAATTTCAATGAATCAGCACATACTCTTAAAAGTCATTCTATGGTTTGGACCTTTGTTTTTGAAAGGGCCCAAATAAAAGTGGGACAAGTGTAGTATTGAAAGAATTTGCCTGCATTCAGCCACTGATCCTAGAAACCGACTTAAAACACGTATGAAAATCCTAGTAGTAATATCTTTTTACTTACCTTCGAGAACACTGGCATAACTCAAAATTGAAAAGGACTAAGTACCTTATCATTTAGTTTCTTCTTTATAGTTGTGTCCATTTTCAAAATCAAACTTAGGCAACAAAGAGAATTTTAAAAGATGTATCATTTTACAGATAGATAAAGATAGAAGAGAATAAACTCCAGTCCAGGTCGTAATTTCCATTCTAAATTATTTATATCATGTTATAAACAATTGTTGAAAGGTTGCCTAGTTCTTGCCAAAATTACCTAGAATATGATGGAGAGGGCTGACAACTTATTATTTCATTTTAAAGAAGAATCTATGATTCTTAAACAGGACAGAAATTTCCAAAACTAACAATACTTCTGGGCAGTCAACATAGAATTTACCTTATTATATTAAAAATTATTAGTAGTACTAACTTATTATATTTTAAATAATAACAAGATGAAATAACTATCTAAATGGTCATACCTAATTTTAACATTGGTGTTTATTGTGCTTTAGGTGAAAGTTGGCAGAAAAAATTTATTTTCCATCATCAATTGATAGACATTTTGATTTGTGACACTATCTCAATCCCCATAACATAACGGCACTCTTCCCACCTTCTTTCTGGATTTACCTCTGTTCTTCTTTAGTAACCCTTTCTATTTTCTGAGTTGTATCCCTGTGAAAATGCTTCCCTTTCCATATTAGTGCTGGATTGATCTAATAAGTGTGTACCTCCCTTCAATTCTCGTTCACTTTATAGGCCTTTTAGTCATTTGGCTGAAAGTTGAGCCATGTGGATAAACTCTGTCCCAGGCTTAAAGTGTATCTAAGGACACACGGGTCTCTGCCAGAGCAGTAAGCCAGGTCTTTTTGTTGTTGTTGTTCCATTTTTTTTTCTCTCACCCTTTGCAGGTACTTATTATTGTGACTCCTTTTAGGATAGTCAGCAGTTAGTTGGGTACCATCTCCTTTTTCTGGTTTGGAGTTCTCATGGTCCGTTAGTCCTGCAGACTAATTTTCTCCATGTCTTTGGTTTTCTTCACTCTTCTTTGCTACAGATGGGCAGAGATTAAAAAGTTGCACCTCAGATGGCTTCTCATAACCTTTATCCCCTCTTTTTTTTTTTATGTATTCATCTATTTTGAACTTTTTCTTTTGAGTTGGGCAAAGGTTTACAAAGCAGATCACCAGTTTTCCATTCTACGGTTCATATACGTTTTGTTTCAACTCATCCGTTGTAATCCATCAATGTACCTTCACTCAGGCCACTTCCTTCCTGTGTTTCCTTCCCTCCCTCTTTCCTAGCCCTCTGCATTTTGTCCTTGAATAAAATGCTGCCCATTGGATTTTACACAGTTGATTACTCTAACACAATTCAGTTCAGTTCAAGACCTGAATGTGACCAGTAAGCTTGGTCTCCTTTATGATTTTGAGTTTTGCTCCACATTTTCTCTCACTCTATCCAAAACTTTTTAATGCGATCCTTTCCAGAACAGATTTCAGTGGCAGCCAGGCACTATCTACTGTAGCGGTTCTCAATCTCTGGGTCGCGACCCCTTTGGGGGTTGAACGACCCTTTCATAAGGGTCGCCTAAGACTGTCGGTAAACGTATCACGATTTACATTATGATTCATAGCAGTATAAAAATTGCAGTCAGGAAATAGCAAGGAAAATAATTTTTATGCTTGGGGGTCACTGCAACATGAACTGTATTAAAGGGCCGTGGCATGAGGAAGGTTGAGAACCACTGATCTAGTTCTACTCCTGGGGCTGTGGAGACAGATGCTCCAACTGGGCAAATTGTTTACATGTGTACTTGTGATTTTAATGCTGCTTCTTTCCTCCACATGGAGAGACAACAATAGTTACATCCTAAGTGACTGCTCCCCAGCTTTTAAGATCCCAGGACTGCTCACTGAAGTAATCTGTAGAACGTTGTTTTTGTGAACGTTGTATGCCAATTGATCTTAGTGGCCTCAGAGACTGTGGTTTTGAGCCTCCAAGTCAAATGACTCATTCCCTCAAAGTACTTGGTTTTGTCTGAGACGCCTTCATACCTTCGTCCTATGTGTGCTCCATGGCATTCATGAATATATTTGTAGCAAAGGTAAATACACATATACAGATACCCTTGGTAGCTATGTCATATATTTGTTGATATACAGCCACTCTTCCTACCCTTGTTGAGCCTGCGTCAATCCCAACTTCAATTATCACTACTATAGGACTGTGTCTATAACATTATTTGCCTCTATTGTTTTTAACTCTTGCAAACTTCTGAGTGTCTTCTTTTCTTTGCCAACCCCCCTCTTAGTGTTTAGTGCCTTCTCCTGTATCCAGATTCAAACTTGTTCATCTTTGAGCCCATGACTTCCCTCCCTTCCCTCTTCCTCCCATCTTGGGCAGCCCCAAAGAATATTATTTTAATGAAATTTTTTCTTGATTTATTACAATACTGGTCTCATAGAATATTTGTCCTTTTGGAATTTACTCATTTAACTCAGCATAACGGTCCTCCAGGTTTATCCATGTTAGAAGTGTTTTTGCAAATTCATTTTGCTGACAGGTGCCGTCAATTCAATTCCAATTTAGTGACTCTGCTGACAATGGAATGAAACCCCACCAAGTCCCACCCCATCCTCACAACGGTTCTTACGTTTGAGCCCATTGTAGCAGCCACGGTATCAATCCATCTTGGGAAAGGTCTTCCTCTTGTTTGCTGCGCCTCTGTTTTGCCAAGCATGATCTCCTTTTCCAGGGATTGGTCTCCTGATAACATGCCCAAAGTACAGGAGATGAAGTCTCACCATCCATGGTGCTAAGGAGCATTCTGGCTAACCATGGCACTTATAATATTATTCAACAGCATATAATTAAAATACATCAATTCAGATGCAAATACAGTTATTTTTTAACATTGATTAGTAGTCTATAATACTTGTCTTTCGCTAGCCAAGGATTTCCCTTATCTAACCTTGGTAGCTACTAAAAAATATTCTTTTGATGTGAAAACATGTTCTGATCTTTTTCAATAGTGGTCTCATACCTTCATACAAAACTATGTTCCTAAGTTGATCTATCCATTCTTCCACTGAGAGTTTTTTCCCATCTCTTTGCTTTTGTGAACAGTGCTACATGCATACTACACATATACGCTGCCACTGTTGTGCTTTCTCTTGGATATTTATCTAGAGGGACTGCTGAGTTATATGATATTTCTATTACCAACTTTTGAGGAAGTACCATAACACTTTCAACAGTATTTTACCATATTACAACCCCTCTACAGGGCATTAGGGTTCAAGTCTCTCCGCACCCATGCTAGCAGTTGTTGTTTCATGGTGGGGTTTCTTCTAAGCCATTATTGCTTGAGTGAGTGAGATGATATCTTGTTCTTTTGATTTGTACTTCTCAAATGGGTAGTGTTTTTTTCATATATTTGTTGGTACCTGAATGTTGTTTGTTTTTTTGTTTTTTTGGTGAGCTGTCTGTTCATGTCTTCTGCACACTTTTAAACTGAGTTCTTTTTCTTGTTGAGTTGTTGGAGTTTTCAATAAATTTTAGAAATTAATAATTAGTCTGATATATCATGACCAGCATTTTTCCCACTGGTAGGTTGTCTTTTCAGGACTTCGGTGAAATCTTTTGATGCACAATATTGTCGAATATGGGGGGATCTGGTACCTATTGCAAAGGCATTCTACTCTGATAATACTAAAATATGGATAGCCTTGAGAAGGTTGGAGTCTCCAGAGCAATTAATTTTGGCTCAAGTGGATGTAGTGCAAACAAAGCAAGGGAATATTACATAGTTTAAAATCAAGAAAGGTGTTTGCCACCCTTCTGTCCTTTCACCTACTTATTGAACCTGTATGCTGAGCAAATCATCAAAGAAGCTGTACTATCTGAAGAAGAACACAGCATCAGGGTTGGAGGGATGCTTATTCACAACCTCCAATATGCAGATAACACAATCTTGCTTACTGAAAGTGAGGAGAACTTGAACCATTTGCTGTTGAAGGTCAAGGATTGCACCCTTCACTATGGATTGTAACTTCGTATAAAGAAAATAAAACTCCTCACCACTGGATTAATATATAACATCACAATAAATGAAGTAAGAAAAGTGAAGTTGTCATAGGGTTTCATCTTGGGATCCACAATCCATTCTCATGGAAGAAGCAGTCAAGCAATCAGACAATGCAAACATTGGGTAAATCTGCTTCATACACTAAAAAACTAAATTCACTATTCTTGAGTTAACTCCAACTCATAATTCCAGCTATGGGGCAGGGTAGAACTCCCTCTGCATGTTTCCGAGACTGTAAACGTTTAGGAGAGAACAGCCTTATCTTTCTCCCACCATTTAGCTACTGATTTCAAGCTGCTGACCTTGAGGTTAGCAGCCTAGTGCACACCATGCTATCAAGACTCCTCATTAAAGTGTCGAAAGGTAAGGATGTCCCTTGAGGAAAGGTGCAACAATTTTTTTTAATTCATTTTATTGGGGGTTCATACAATTCTTATCACAATCCATACATATATCCATTGTGTCAAGCACATTTGTACATTTGTTGCCATCATCATTCTCAAAACATTTGCTTTCTACTTAAGCCCTTGATATCAGCTCCTCATTTTCCCCTCCCTTCTCTCTCCCCCCTCCCTCATGAAAACTTGATAATTTATAAATTTTTATTTTGGAATATCTAACACTGTCAGACATCTCCCTTCACACACTTTTCTGTTGTCCATCCCCCAGGAAAGAGGTTATATGTAGATCCTTGTAATCAGTTCCCCTTTTCTACTCCACCCTCCCTCCACCCTCCCAGTATCGCCACTCTCACCACTGGTCCTGAAGGGATCATCTGTCCTGGATTCCCTGTGTTTCCAGTTCCTATCTGTACCAGTGTACATCCTCTGGTCTACCCAGATTTGTAAGGTAGAATTGGGATCATGATAGTGTGGGGTGGAGGAAGCATTTAAGAACTAGAGGAAAGTTGTATGTTTCATCGTTGATACCCTGACTGGCTTGTCTCCTCCCCGCAACCCTTCTGTAAGGGGGTGTTCAGTTGCCTGCATATGGGTTTTGGGTGTCCACTCTGCACTCCCCCTCATTTACAATGATATGATTTTTTTTCTTTGATGCCTGATCCCTTCGACTCCTCGTGGTCACACAGGCTGGTGTGATTCTTCCATGTGGGCTTTGTTGCTTCTGAGCTAGATGGCCTCTTGTTTATCTTGAAGCCTTTAAGATCCCAGATGTTATATCTTTTGATAGCTGGGCACCATCAAATTTCTTAACCACATTTGCTTATGCACACATTTGTCTTCAGTGATCATATCAGGCAGGTGGGCACCCACTGATATGATTGTTTGTTCTTTGATGCCTGATACCTGGTCCCTTCTCCATTTCGTGACCACACAGGCTGGTGTTCTTCTTCCATGTGGTGCAACAATTTTCATTCACTTCCTGTTGTTTTCTTGAGTTGGTTCTGCACCAGAAGGAAACACCTCCTGCTCCTATACATCCTCACAATTGTTCTTATGTTTGACCCCATTGTTGCAGCCATTGTATCAATCCATCTTGTCCCAGGTCTTCTTCTTTTATGATGACTCTCTATCTTATCCAAGCATGATGACTTCTCCCAGGACCGATGTCTCCTGATGACATATCCATACACCTTATACGCATGTGAAAGTTGGACATTGAATAAGGAAGATTGCAGATGAATAAATGTATTTTAATTGTACTGCTGGTGAAGGATATTGAAAGAACTAAGGACTTCCAAAAGAACAAACAAACCAGGCTTAGAAGGAGAAGAACATCTAGCCATCCTGAGAGACAACGACTTAGTTTCTCATGCTTTTGGTTCTAGTTCTGGTTCATTCTTCTGCTATTCTTCTATGTAGTTTTGCCAGCACCATTTGTTAAACAGACTCTCTTCCCCTTTTACTTTGTTTTGGCTCTTGGTCAAAAATCATCTTCCATAGTTGGATGGATTTACATCGGGGTGTCAATTCTATTCCATTGTTCTATGTATCTACCATGGCACCATTGCAAGACTATTTTAACGACCGTGCTCATAAGGTGCATCTTGAGGTTTGGCTATGAGAAGGCTCCCACTTTCCTCATCTTTAGTGCAGCTATACTCATCCAGGGCATCTTTTTAATGTCGAGTTGACCATTAGGTTTGTCGCCGTCTATTAAAGATGATGTTGGAATCTGGATTTGGGATTGCATTATATCTGTAGATTGCTTTGAGTAGTATTGACATTTTTCACAATGTTAATTCAATGAACATAATATATTCTTCCATTTACTTAGGTCTCTTTGGGTTTCTGGTGGAAGTGATTTTTATAGTTTTCTTTGAACATGCCGTTTGTTGATCCTGACTAGATTTATCCCGAGTATTTAGTCTTTTGTGTGGCTATTGTAAACGATATTGTTTTCCTTATTTTCTCTTCAGAGTTCTTGCGTTGACCTAAAGAAATCCAACTGATTTCTTTGATATCCATGTGATTTTGAATCCTGTTACTTTGCTGAATTTTTCAAATTGCTCCAAGAATTTTCTAACTGAGCATTTGGGATTTACTGTGTATAAAATCATATCATCTACAACCAGAGAAAGAGTTTTACTTCCACTTTGTCATCTTGGATGGTTTTAATTTCCCTTTGTTGCCTGATAAGTCTGGCTGAGACATGTGGCACAATATTGAATAAGAGTTTTGCATGCCTAAAGTTTTATGCATTATTTTCCTAGTACAAAATTAAGTTAGGGGTTATTTTAGAGGGAAAAAGTTATGCAAAATGATAATATAACACAATGTTATTTACATTTGGGTTTACATATACTCTCCACTGTAAATATTTACTAGCAACCTGAGTTCCTTCCATTAGTTGTTTGGTTAACAGTTACCAAACCCAAACCATAAAGGTTTGTGGGAATTTCATTTGCAGTACTAGTCTCATAACAAACTATTAGTCTCTGAGATAGTTAAGGTTTATTGTGCCAACCTGACTGATAAACACATGTTGGATTAATTGAAGGGTGGAGAGATAAATGGATCGGTGAGCCTCACCCTTCTACTTCTTAGATCTCTTGCTTTCTGATGGTCGTACCAGGATGCAGCTGCCTTAGCCAGTTCCCTGCTTCAGCTGACAAGGCTCAGTTCCTGAAAGACTTCCCTGAGGAGAAGCCACATGGACCTACCCTCATGCAGCCCTGGGTGCTGGAGCAGCCTCGTGGAGACCCCTGCCAGCGCTGAGATGCTTACACATTCACTGATTCAGCTTTCCTCCTGCAGTCGGTGTCATTACGTGTGTTTTGTGAGATGGAGGAGGATTTTGTGGATTGGTGTCGGACATAAGGGTTAATGTAAGACTTATGATCTTGGACAGCACTGGGTTGTGATACTTTCTTAATGTACACTGAACCTTTATATAAAACTCTCTCTTCTACATATGCGTTTCTGTGGATTTGTTTCCCTAATGCACCCAGACTATCACAGTCTCCCTTAACAAATTACATGAATTGCTGAAACTTCAACTTTTCATTTTATAGGGTTCTATATTTTTGTGAAATATTCTATATTGTGTAGCCAATAAAATACCTCACACATAGTTATTAATAAGTTATCACATTTTCTTCTATTTTGCATCATATGATATGTCAACTGAGAAATTCTTGATTATGTTTATCCAGTAGTCTTCACATCCATATTTGCATAGTTGAATGGATAATCAATTACTCAGAATTTCATGGTTTGACACAGCCTATTTTTGGATAATAACTTTAGCCAATATAACATTTAATCTCTATCCATTAGGCTGATACTAAAGTAGTCATGGGTACTCAATAAATGGTCGATCTCTAGCAATTTTTAAAAGCAGAATTTATAGGTAAACATTAACAGAGACAGAAAAATAATTTCCCCAGAGTCACAAAGTCAGGTTCCTGTCACAGTAGTAACACTGACACTTTAATGTACATCAAGACGAGGAGAATTTATTAAAACATTGATTTCTAGACTCCACTCTGAAGCTCTGATTTCATAGACTTATGTTTGGTCCAGACACTTGCATTTCTGACACGCTCCACAATGAAGAAGAAGTAACTAGTACAGAGAACATATTCTGAGAATGACTGCAGTACCAATGATCTTTACATTAAAATCTACTCTCTTACTGTGTTCCTGTGGCAAGCACAGTAGACTGGAATTTGCCACCAGTCCACCCATGGTTTGTGGTGTTTAAGAAGTCATATTTGAAAATGCACGTATATTATATCACTCAGTTTTATACTAGCACATTATGATCACTAACTTGAAGGTTAATAAATAAGTTTAAGTGGTTTATTTCATTTTTTTAATGGGAAGTGGTAGAGTGTGTCTTGGAGAATAGACTCCACAGTCTATATTCTTATTCTTATTTATAATCTGGAATTCTTTCTAACATTTAACACAAATTAAAACCCACTCTTATCAACAGTGCAGATAAGTACTGTTGGTAGTGCTATGAGACACCACGTCCCTCATTGACTCATAGTGCTATGGGAGACAACACTGGAGACACAGTGCAGAAATTATGCCTGATTTGACCCCACCACACAGAGGCAAAACACTAAGGGCATGCAACAGAACAGCAAAGGGTAGCAGAGTCCCCATGGAATACCAAAGTCCCCATGGAATATCAAAAATAGACTTTGGGGTCAGGGCATGGCATCCCATCAGACTCAAGCAGAAAACACTCCAAAAGGTTAACAAACAGACCTTGAACTATTTCCAGACCATTCTCTTTTTTTGCCATTGTTTTTTGTTGTTGTTGCTTGGTTTTTCTCTGTGTTGTTTTTTGTGCATATTATTATTTCTATAGGTCTATCTAGATAAGATAGATGGAATAAACAATCTGGAGGAGAAAACAACTGGACCAATAGTTCCAGGGGGATGTGGAGGAGGGGGATGCTGGGGAAAGGAAGTGGGTGTTAACAAACCCAAGAACAGGGGAATAACAAGTGATCCACAATCGATGGCAAGGAGGGTGAAGGAGGCCTGGTAGGGCTTGATCAAGGGCAATGTAACTGAGAAGAATTGCTGAAACCCAAATGAAGGTTGAACATGATAGTGGTACAAGAGGAAAGTAAAAAGAATTAGAGGAAATAAGTAGGAGGCAAAGGGTATTTATAGAGGTCTAAACACAGGACTGTATATATGTAAATATATTTATATATGACAATAGGGAAGTATATCTATGTACACATATTTATAGGTTTAGTATTAAGGTAGCAAGTGGACATAGGGAATACTCAAATATTCCCTCAATGCAAGAACACTTTGTTCTATTAAACTGGCATCCCATGATGCTCACCTTCCCGACATGATTGCTGAAGACAAACGGTGCATAACCAAATGCCATCAAGAAAGCTGATCATGCCCAGCTACCCAAAGATATAGCGTCTGGGGTCTTAAAGGTTTGAAGATAAACAAGTGGCCATCTATCTTAGAAGCAATAAAGCCCACATGGAAGAAGCACACTAGCCTGTGTGATCATGAGGTGTCGATGGGATCAAGTATCTGGCATCAAAGAACTAAAAATCATATCATTGTAAATGAGGGGGAGTGGGGAGTGCGAACCCAAAGCTCATCTGTAGGTAACTGGACATCCCCTTACAGAAGGGTCACAGGGAGGAGATGAGCCCATCAGGGTGCAGTGTAACAATGATGAAACATAAAACATCCCTCTAGTTCTTAAATGCTTCCTCCCCCCACTATCATGATTCCAATTCTACCTTATAAATCCAGCTAGACCAGAGTATGTACACTGGTACTGATAAGAGCTGGAAACACAGGGAATCCAGGACAGATAAACCCCTCAGGACTAATAATGAGAGTAGCGATAGCAGGAGGGAAAGGGGAATGTGGGGAAGAAAGTGGGAACCGATCACAATGATCCACATATAGCCCCCTCCCTGGGAGGCGGACAACAGAAAAGTGGGTGAAAGAAGATATCAAACACTGTAAGACATGAAAAAAATAATAATTTATAAATTATGAAGGGTTTGTGAGGGAGGAAGGGCAAAGAGGGAGAGAGGGAGGAGAAAAATGAGGAGCTGATACCAAGGGCTCAGGTAGAAAGCAAATGTTTTGAGAATGATGATATTAACAAATGTACAGATGTGGTTGACACAATGGACGTATGGATGGATTGTGATAAGAGTTGTCCAAGCTCCCAGTACAATGATTTAAAAAAAAGGTGAAGTTAACTATTAAAACTGCATATCAATATCATATGAGGCACAACAAATACTTCTCATAGTATACAAAACAAGAGCACACAGTGGAACAGAAGGACAGGGGGGGTGGAAGGACAAGTGGGACTCTTGTGGAACTTGAAGATGGAATGATATGCTTTGAGGCAGTCCAGCAATATGGCTTCAGAGAGCGGTCTGTGCCTGAGCCTTAGTTCCAACGCTTTCTATAGGATCACCTTGGGCAAAGCACTTAGTCTTTCTATGCCTCTGTTTTCTCTTCTGTAAATGTGTTATTACAAGATGGACTGCCTCATGAGGCAGCAGGCACCAGGCTGTAAATTCTATGAGGATTACGAATAATTTTGTTTGTATTTTCTTCAATGGTTGCTAACCAAGACCTCGAAAAAGATCATCTGACCCACATTATAGAAGTTCTTTGAATACTTATTAAATCAATTAACAAGGGTTGATGAGTAACTTAGTGCAGAACACTGAGAACAGAGCTCAGTGGAGTCCCCTTGCTGTTATCCTTTTGTCTCGGAGACGCAAAACCTCTAGAGAGAAATCAGAATTAAAACATCAAGTCAGTTGCAACTGTGTTGATTCCAATCATGGCACCCTCGTGTGTGTTAGAGCAGAAGTATGCTCCATAGAGCCTTCAATGACTGATTTTTTCTAAAGGAGTTCACTACCACTTTTTCTCCAAGGCACTTTGGAGTAGACTCAAGTCTCCGAGCTTTAAGATAGCAGTTGAGTATGTGAGCCATTTGCACAACTCAAGGACTCAAAAATTAGTATTTGTGGGGAAAAACACTGCATGAATATACCTGTTGTTGCTAGGTTCCACCAAATCAATTCTGGTCCACAAACACCCTTCTCACAGCAGGCAGAAACGCTGCCCAGTGCTGTGGCATTCCCACGATTGTTCCTCTGCTTGAGCCCATTGGTAGAGTCATGGTGTCAGTTCATCTCCCGGAAGGCCTTCCTCTTTCTTCTTGTCCCTCCACTTTACCAAACATAACGTCTTTCTCCAGGGACTGGGCTCTCTTGACAACATGCCAAAGAGTGTAAGATGAAGTCTGCCCATCCTTTCCTCTAAGGAGCACTCTGGCCATCCTTCTTACAAGACAGATCAGTTTCTCCTTTTAGCAATCCATAGTATTTCCAATAGGCTTCTCCAGCACCACAATCCAAATGCACCAATTCTTCTTCAGTCTTCTTTATTCAATGTTAAGCTTGCACATGCATATGAGACAATGGAAAATACCATGGCTTGAGGCAGGTGCACCTTAGTCCTCAAAGTAACACCTTTGCTTTTCAATATTTTAAAGGGTTCTTGTGCAGAAGATTTGCCCAAATGCAACACATCCTTTGATCTCTTGATAGCTGTTTCCATGATCATTGATTGGTATCCAAGAAAGACAAAATCCTTGACAACTTCAATCTTTTCTACATTTATCATGGTGTTATTTATTGGCCCACCACTGAGGAGTCTGTTTTGCTTGACAGTGAGTTATAGTCTATACGCAGGCTGTAATTCTTGATCTTAACCTGCAAGTATTTCAGCTCCTCCTAACTTCCATCAAGGAAGTTTGTGTCACCTGCATCCTGCAGATTGTAAATAAGTTTTCCTCCAATCTTGACACCACATTCTTCTTCACATAATCCAGCTTCTCCAGTAATATATTCAACCTACAGAATGGTTAAGTGTGAAGAGAGGATGCAACCCTGATGCACATTTTTCCTGAATTTAAACTGTGTATTATTCCCTTGCTCTGTTCACCAAAAATTGCCTCTTGCTGCATGATGGACACATTCTGAATGAGCACAATGAATTGCCCTCGAGCTCCCTTTCTTCTCAAGGTTACACATACTTGGATGTTATGCACGCAGTCCAGCTCACATTGGCATGACATCAACCAAAGTAGACACCTGGGTTTCCATGCCTGTACGTTCCTACAAGAGCACACAGTCACCTGCATTCAGCACAGCTGCAGTGGGCTTAAGGTCGATGCATAACCTACTGTGGCACCAGCCTTCCTAAAACTCAAAAGCCAAACTCACTGCCATCGAATTTACAGTAACTCAAATTGACTCTATAAGCCACGGTGGCCGTCCCAGACTGTAAATATTTATGGGTGTAGAAATCCCCATATTTCTTTAGAGAAGCAGCTGGTGGTTTCGAACTGCCAACCTCAAGGATCCCAGCCCACTAAGTAACCACTACACGACCAAGGCTCCCCCAGGGTTCATAGCAGGCTTTAATTGTATGATTGTCTTTGTGTTTAAATAATTTAAAGTAAATATGATACAATCTTAATATGTTACTGCTGAGTAATAGAACTCTACAGTAGTTCACACTATACAGTATATGTAAAAATTCTAATTTTAAACTAAAAAGAAGGTATTAATAAAACAAGAAAGTTAAAACAAAGAAGCAAAGGAAGTACTATCAATTTCAAAATTATAGAATTAAAATAGAGGGTAAAAAAGTACAACGAAGGGGTTTGTATAGACCAAATGATCCACAAACAACGGCTTGCATTAAAATATGCAGTAACTGCTTCATACACACGGCTTGGCTGTCTGATTGTGAAATGCTGAAGAGGACCAACTCTCTCTAGCTGCAAGAGTCATATAATGATATGTGTATGAGAACTTTCAATCTATCTGGATCATAAGCAAAGAAAATTTCTACATAAAGCTAGAGAAGTGGGTGGATATACACAAACTATTTGCTTTGAAATTATGTTGTGTATTTTCCATATTGAGTAATGCAAGTAGTCCTAGTAGTATTGAATATTATATTAGCATAACTGTTTCTGGTCATGTGGTTAGAATGATTATAGCATTTTCTTCTTTAAAAGATGTTTTGTTTAATATAACAGAACAAACATGACACAATTGAAAGCCTCATGGCAGTGTTAAATATTTATAAAACTTACTTTGAATAAATATACAGAGTTATTAAAGAATATACTGTATTTTCATTCCTATGGTTATTTATCAATCTTTGTTCAATTTGAGAAAGACATTACTTCACTTAGAGATTAGGGAGCTTTGATCTTTCTGCTTACATGGGAACAATTTTCTCCACCATTGATTTATGAGTAAAGGTTAAAGTATAACGCTGACCTGTTTTTGTTGGATTCCAAGAGGTGTGTTGTGAATTATGTAGGCACTGAAACGTTAAAAAAAAAAAAAGATAAGGTTTATTTCTTGGGTTTGTGTGGCTGAGAGTTTCTTTAGATTTCCTTTTTTTATTCAATTTAAGTTAAAACTCTTAAAGTCTTTTAACACTAATGCTATAATGTGGACTTATTTATTTCATATGAAGTAGAGGATTTATTAGACAATTTGAGATGTAAAGACAACAGAAATAAATAACTTCACATTCAGGCAAGGATTTTTCATTGTCTTAAATAATCTCTATGTAATCTTTAATGTGCTTTATCTACTGAATTTTTATAGGCTCAAAAATCATGAGGGAAATCAAGTCTTATCTTCTAATGGTAAATGTCAAAGGAAATCTTTTATCAGTTTATTCCAAGGCTTTTGGGTGTATTTTCTGGAAATAAGTAGAAAGTCAATTTAGCTAGAGCTCATAAAGAGAATTTGGGTTTTCGTTTCCAATGAGCTCATTACTTTATGTTTCTCCACTGTCATAGAATTCATCTTTAGCCACTGCCCTGGGGGCTCACTGCGAAATAAGCCATATGCACCATTAACAAATCTTTGCTTATTGTAAAATAGGCATGATTCATTCATTGTACTCTCATTCATTCATTTTAATTTGTTTTGCATCCTTTAGAGGAGGATCCAAGGTATCGTTCTGTGGTTCTGTGAAAAAGAAACAGATGTGTCCAAAATTTTCTTCATGATTTATGACTCTCTTTAAATGACTGCAACCCAGAATGAAAGCCTGTCTCTAAAATGGATTCAAGGTAATTAAAGTACCTGAGACCCTAGACTGATGTTATTCCCACCAAGAATAAATCTCTGCAAATTCTGAAAGAGTGTGCCTATGGTGAATCAAAAGGAAAACATCTAGTAGGAAGTTGTGGTTATCATTTATCCATCCTTCCTTCCTTCCATCTCTCCCTCTCTCATATATATATATGAATTCATCCACCTGTTGCTTGTTTATTAAAATGAGCTTTTATTTAAAATATTACCTAGCTATCTAGTGATGAGAGATTTAACTTCTCCACATTTAAATACCTAGATGAAAAAGAAGGAAACCTCATAACCCTAGAATCTAATCCCAGAGAAATCACAAGTTCCAAATCAGGGAGAAAATGGAATGAATGTAAGGATAGCCATGACACCTTACAAATCAACAGGAAGATCAGTTCATTTGAATATTGCAGGCTGGCAATGAGCTTTCTCCTTTAATCCTGATGCCACATTCTTCTTCATATAATTTAACTTCTCTGATTATGTGCTCAGCATACAGATTGAGTACGAATGATGAGAAAACACAACCCTGATGCACTATTATAACTATATAACTATGTGCTATCCCATTGTTCTGTTTGTATAATTGTTCCTTGATCCATGTGTTCTGCATGAGCACAATGAAATTTCTAGAATTCCCATTCCTGAAAAGAATTCCCAATATCAATACCATTGTTCTTTAATGCTTGCATTCTGTTGGGTTACTTTCCTTTGGAATGGATACACGTATGAATCTCTTCCAGTCAGTTGGCCAAATGGCTGTCTTCCAATGTTCTGGCATAGATGAGCGAATGTTTCCAGGGCTTCTTCAGCTGGCTGAAACGTCTCCATTGGTATTCCATCAAGTGCAGCACTCAGTAGGGGTTACAACTTAATGTAAGAAAACCCAAATCCTCACAACAAGGCCAATAGGCAATTTCATAGCAAAGGGAGAAAAGATTTGAAGTTGTCAAAGATTTCATCTTGCTTAGAACCACAACCAGAACCCATAGAAGCAACAGACAAAAGAACAAAGGACACATTATATTCCACAACTCTGCTGCACAAGAACTCCTTAAAGTGTTGAAAAGAAAGGAAATTACGGATTAAAGGGTGGCCCCACACAAGCCATGCCTATATGAATGAAAAGGCTGGGCATTGTGAATAGCAAGACCAAAGGAGGGTCTATGCACGTGAATTGTAATTCTGGTGATGAATTTTGAACATAATAGGAACTACCCAAAGTATAAACAGATCTTTCTTGGAAGAACTACATCCAGAATGCTTCTTAGAAGCAAGGAGGGTGAGACTTCATCTCAAGTAATTGAGTCACAGACCAGTCCCTGGAGAACAATGTTATGCTTGGTAAAGTAGAGGGTCAGTGAAAATGAGGAAAGTCCTTGAGAAGATGGATTGACAGAGTGGTCACAACAACGAACCAAAGTGAGCAGCAATTTTGAGGATGGTGCAGGAGCCAGGCAGTGTTTCATTCTGCTGTGCATAGGGTGGCCATGAGTCAGAAGTAACCCCATGGCGCCTAAACACACCAACAACAAAATCAACAAGAATTATAGAAGAGGCAAAGCATATAAAATAGCAAACAAAAGGAAATTGCAAATGGCACATAAATGTGTTCAAGAGGTTAAATTTCACCTGTAAGTAAATGACGAACAGTGAAATTACACTAGTTGACTTCTGCAAACATCTCCTTTTAAAACATCGATTTGATTACAATAAGAAAAAAATTTAAGAAACCCACTATGTCCACAATATCAATAAAATAAATCACATTAACCCAAGAATACAGTCTTAGCTTTGCTTAAAATTATTTTGTTGGAATTCATCAGTATATGGAATATTGTGTTAGTCCATGTTGACTAGAGAAACAAATTCAGATACACTCATGTGTATAAGAAAGAGCTTTATTATATAAAAAAGAAAGAGCTTTATTTTAAAGAAAGAGAAAGAGCTTTATATAAAAGAACGATTGTACATTAAGAAAACACCCCATCCCAGTCCAGCTCAAGACCATAAGTCTGATATTAGCTCATATGTCCAATACCAGTCTATAATTTCCTCTTCGACTCATGCAACATATGCACTGACACCGAATGCAGAAAGATCACAGGCCAGTGGGTGGACATTCTTGTGGATCCAATAGCAGTGGGATTATCTCAACACTGGTATGGGGTTCCAGTGGCTCCTCCTGTTCCAGGGTTCTGGCTCCATCAGGGGTCTCCATGTGGCTTGTCCACAGCAAAGTCAAGCAGCGAGAGTCTCTGGTCTCCAGTGAGCTATTGATCTCCTTCACGCTTCCAAAGAGGGCAGCAAGCTTGACAGGCTAAATCCCACCCCTTCACTCTTAAGGGTGAAGTGGGTGTGGAGGAGAGCAGAACTGAACCTACAGGTTGGGGGAGAGGAGCCAGCATGCCACACCCACACGGAGGCAAGTGGGAGGGAGGAAGTGAAAGAGAGAGCCAGAATGCCCCCCCCCCCCACGCTGGCACACCAGGCTCTGAGGACGATGTCCCTGCGGGGAGCTAATGGGACACAGAGGGGACTGGGCAACCGACAACAGCACATGTCACGCTGTCCCCTTACTGGAGCAGACTGTGACAGAGGACATTTCTGGCCTCACATGGTGGGGAGGTAATCCAGACTGGACTCCCCGAAACAGAGCGAACCAAGAAGAGAGCATACCAGACTAGCAGCTGGAGCAAGGCAGAGCTATGAAACCCCTGAGGAGCCCCCAAGGGGGCGCTCCAGGCTGGGAAGGGCAGTTCCTGGACAGTCTTGAAGGACAGCGAGCAGACCAAAGATTTTTGTATATTTCTACTCTTTTTTTCTTATTTATTTACAATTTTCAGTTTTTAAAATCACTTTGAGCTATGTCATAGTGGTGTACCTACATAGGATGGTCATGGGAGGCAGGCCAGAGGAGAGAGCTGCAGGACCAAGGTCCAGGGGAGACCTGGGAGGTAAGGGGGCTGGGAGCAGAGATTGATGAGCAGGCTGCTCCATGGACAGGAAACAACTGGGGTGTGGAGTCAATGACAAAGAGGAGATAGAGATCCGAGGTGGGTGTGGAGGTACCAAGAGGCGGAAATAAAGGGAAAGTGACAGGGGGCAGGCAGGAGGAAGGTAAAAGGAAACAGAGGAAGGACCAAGGAAACAAAACAATGGATCGAGGTATAAACATAGCGGTGTACATAGGCAAGTACATTAATCTACAAAAATAGAGGTATTGGCCCTTGTACATATATTTACACAGCAAGACACTGAGGTAGGGGATGGACTTTGGGCCTCTGCTCATCCCCTCCGTCAACACAAGAACAGTTTGTTCTAACCAATCGGCAGTCTGAGATGTTCACACTCCCGATGCAATGCAGAAGACAAAAAGGGTACAGAATCAAATGTGGTGAAGAAGGTGGATGGTGCCTGGCTGGGGTCTTAAAGGCTTAAAGTTACACAAACCGCCATTTAGCAGTGAAGCAAGTCCACATGGAAGAAGCACACTGCCAGTGTGATCATGAGGAGTCATAGTGACTGGGTAAAAGACATCAGCAGACATATAACAAACAAAAACATATTGTTAAGAATGAGGGGGGGCTGGAGCAGAGATCCAAAGCCCATCTGTAGACAGTGGAACAGTCTCCCCACAGAGGGCCCACAGGGAGGGGATGAGTCACCAGGGTGCAGTAAGGCAATGATGAAACACACTATATTCTTCATGTTCCTTGAGGCTTCCTCACCCCACACTACCATGACCCCAGTGCTGCTTCCCAGTTCAGACTAGACCGGAACATGTACACAGGTATAGAAAGAGATGGGAGTTCACGACACACAGAATCTAGGAACAGGAGTGGGAATAGTGATCCCACAAGGGGTAGGGGAAAGAGGAGGAGAGAAAGGAAGAAAGGGGGAACTGATTGCAATGATCGACACATAATCATACACCCCTCTATAGGAGAGAGGGGAAGAACAACAGAAAACATGGGGGAAGGGAGACAGCGGTCGGTGTGAGAGATGAAAAAATAACAATGTACAGTCTATCAGGGGATTATGAGGGTGGGGGGAGGAGGGTGTGGGGGAGAGAGCTGATACCAAGGGCTCAAGAGAAATTAAATGTGTAGAAAAGAATGAGGGCCACATATGTACAAACATGCCTGATTCAGTTGATGTATACATAGATTGTGCTAAGAGTTGTGTGATCACGAGGTGTTGATGGGATCAGGTATCAGGCATCTCAGACCCAGAACAAAATCATACCCAGTGTGAATGGGGGAAACCCAATGCCCATCTACAGACAATTGGACATCCCCTCACAGAGAGGTCATAGGGAAGAGATGAGCCAGTCAGGGTGTGGTATAACACCGATGAAACACACAACTTTCCTCTAACTTTTTTGGAGCTTCCTTCCCCCTCCTATCATGGCCTCAATTTTACCTTACAAATTGGATTCGACCAGAGCATGCACACCACCACAGATAAGAGCCCAAAACAGAGTGAATCCAAGATAGAATCCAAGATAAATAGAGTTGTACAAGGCCCCTATAAAATGATTTTATATACATACTGTCTAGAATCTACACATATAAAATGAACAATAATAATGAATGATTTTATTTATTCTTTTTTCCTTTTTCATAAGCTTGCTGTACTTTTACACTAATACTTTTTGTTACACAATTATATTATTACTTTTAGTGTAAATCAATAAGCCCATCTGCTGCTTCTGCAAAGATAGAATGGAAAAAAGATCTTTCAGAACTTTCACGCATCTGAAATATGGAATCATCAATGAACACAGTACCTGGTCAGTTGAAAAACTATCAAAATAGGTAGTCCTTGATGTACAACATATTTGAATTTTAACCAGTTACAATGGCCTATTGATTTTTAATCTTATCATTAGCACTACATACTATGTTTCTATGTGGAATTTGCTGATATTATCATTCTGAGATGTTCACTCACAGATGATCAGTTTTTTTGTTGTTTTTAACTTTTTATTTATTTATTTAATCATTTCATTAGGGGCTCATAGAACTCTTATCATAATCCATACATGCATCAATTGTGTAAAGCACATTTGCGCATTCATTGCCCTCATCATTCTCAAAACATTTGCTCTCCACTTAAGCCCCTGGCATCAGCTCCTCATTTTTCCCCTCCCTCCCCCTCCCAGTATCACCACTTTCACCACTGGACCTGAAGGGATCATCTGCCCTGGATTCCCTGAGTTTCCAGTTCCTATCTGTACCAGTGTACATCCTCTGATCTAGCCAGATTGTCAGGTAAAATTAAGATCATGATAGTGGGGTGGGGGACAGTGGAGAGGAAACATTTAGGAACTAGAGGAAAGTTGTATGTTTCATCATTGCTATACTGCACTCTGACTGGCTGTCTCCTCCCCTTAACCCTTCCGTAAGGGAATGTCCAATTGCCTACAGATGGGCTTTTGCTATCCACTCTGCACTCCCCTTCATTCACAATGATATGATTTTTGGTTCTTATGATGCCTGATATCTGATCCCTTTGACACCTCGTGATCGCGCAAGCTGATGTTCTTCTTCCATGCGGGCTTTGTTTCTTCTGCGTTAGGTGGCTGCTTATTTACCTTCAAGCCTTTAAGACCCCAGACGCTATATCTTTTGCTAGCCGCACACCATCAGCCTTCTTCATATTTACTTATGTACCCACTTTGTCTTCAGGGATCACATCGGGAAGGTGAGCATCATGGAATGCCAGTTTAATAGAACAAAGTATTCTTGCATTGATGATTGGTTTTATGATTTACCAGCATGCCATGCTTTAAAACGCAGTTTGTGTTAGTGCAGATTGACTAGAGAAACATATTATGAGACACTCATATGCATATAAGACAGAGGTTTATATAAAAGAGCAGTTGAATATTGAAAAAAAAAACATCCCAGCCCAGTTCTGATCAAGTTCATATGTCTGATATTAGCCCATATCTGATACTAATCTATAAATTCCTCTTCAGACTCATAAAACAACATACAATAACACCGAATACAGGGAGATCACAGGCCAATGGGTGGAAAATCTTGTGGATCCAGTGATGGTAGAAGCATCGCAGCTCTGGTGTGGGTTTCCACATGGCTCCTCCAGCTTCAGGGCTCTGGCTGCATCAGTGTAGCTCCATCAGGTTCCTTGTCAGTAATGTCTCACAGGGAGTGAGTGTGTGTCCTGTCCCCAAAGAACTATTGATCTCCTTAGTGCCTCCAAATGAGGTCATCAAGCTGTGACCTGATTGACAGGCTAAACTCCACCCCTTCACGCTTAAGTCTCTAATTGACAACAGATTATGCAACTACCACACAGTTATACTAAAGAATTTCTACATTACAATTTTAAACAATCCTAGTTGGGAGTCACAATGAATTGAACATTGGGTAATATTCGATTCTAAGAACATATGACAATTTCATGGCATACATGCCCAACCCACAGCTAGTATGACCAATTTCACTATATAACATTGATGCTGGCTTCATTTAGACAAGGCCTCAAACACTCAGCTTGGCTGTCTGCTTTTGAGATGTTGTTAATGACCAACCTTGTATCAGCTGCAGTATTTACATAATTATATGTATATGAGAACTTTCAATCTACATGGCTCATAAGCAGAGAAATTTTCTACATAAACATAGCGTGGATGGATATACATGAAATATTTGCATGTATATGTTTTAGTTTATGTTGTGTATTCTCTATATTGGGTCATACTATTACAGGTCTTCTTAGTTGTTGCTGTTTTTAGGTGTCATCGAGTTGGTTCCAACTCATAGTGACCCAATGCACAACACAACAGAACAAAGCACCGCCCAATGCTGCACCATCCTCACATCATTCTTATGTTAGAGCCACAGGTCAGCAATGTGCCAATCCATATTGTCAAGAGTCTTCCTCTACTTCACCAAGTAGGATGTCCTTTACCAGATCTGCCTACTAGTGTTACATTATATCATTACAACATATTATATATTATTACAACATGTATTATCACAAAAACTAAGGCATTGCTTCTAGATCAGTAATAGAATTTAAATGATAGTGGCATTTTCTTCTTCAAAAGATGCTTGGTTCAATATAGCAGAACAAACATTACACAAACTCAATCTTATTCAGTGATTCATACTATAAATTGTGAATTTCAAACCCAGCTGTGGAAATTTCTCTACCGGTAACATCTGCCCTGATTCTGCTCCCAACAACATGTCTATCAAAAGGATTTATGTCACTGGAAGTTATCAACTAAAAAAGATGGTGTGGAAGCCTCTAAAGATGTATATAAAGATGAAGATCATTATGGCTTCTGATAACAGAAAGAACATTGTCCGAATAACACATGGGAAGGACTGTCTCATGCAACCTTTTTGACAATCTCTAAGAATAAGAAAATATTTTGGAGGAGTTGTAAGAGTAATTGGCTAAAATCAACACTTTTAACAAAGAGTAACCCAGAGCCCATCACAGAGGGAGAAGCTGTTGGTAATTTGAATAGAAAATCAAATCCAGGCAAGGATTGGTATGAGTTTACTGCTAATTCAAATGAATGTATCCGGCTTTTTAAAAACTGAAGGAACAGCAAAGGGAAGACTAATGACAGCCAGACCTGGTTTCAGCGCTTCACACGCAGATTTGGCTTACAAAATATGCATATAACTGACAAAGCTGGAAGTGCAGATGTTGAAGTTGCCTAAAAACTCAAGAATAAACTGTACAAGATAATAAGCATAAAGAATATCTACCAAAATGGACTTATATTCATAAAGAAGCTAAGTCGATGCTTGATTTCAAGACACTTAAGTATAGAATCAAGCTGCTTTTTGGAGGAAATGATAATAATTTATAAGGTACTCCTAATAAAGGGCAATAATAATAGTAAAAATGAGGTATTGGGCTTATGTTAGAAACAGCATATGACAGAACAGAACCCCAATCTGTAAACATTTCTGAAATTGGTTTAAACTTAATTGATTAGCATAAGGATCTGCTGTCCACAGTTAAGGTGAAGAAAAATGCAGTATCTTTTGCATTTTACTCCAAAAACAACTTTAGCAAGAGGATGAGTTTATGTATCATGGCATCACAGAAAAGAAATGAGTTTGGTGCCAACTATGCTTGAACTTCTAGGATTCTCCCATATTTTTCTTCATGCAGAATTTCCAGTGAAATTTTTCATGAAAGCTGAATGATATGGGCAACTTACTTTCTTCCTCCTATAGAATCTCTTACCACAAACCACATCTATTCTTCAGCCTCAGAATATTGTCATATCCCATGTTCTTTGGGGACTGTGTTGTTTTATTGTGCCAACCTGGCCAATAAGAACATGTGGGATTAATAAGGTTGAACTTTGATTGGAGGGCAAAGAGATAAATGGCTTGCAATCCCTGCCCCTCTCTCTCTTGCTCTCCAGTGATCAGACCAGCATGCTGCTGCTTTCGCTAGTTCTCTGCCTCGACTTGTGAGATACACTACCTGTGGGACAGCAACCTCATGGATCATGTCCTGAGAGCTTGAGGTTCCTTTGAAACCTGCCTAAAGGCAAGAGTGACAGATAGAAAAAAATAAGAAACTCTTTGGATTTTGGAATTTTGAACTTGAGGTTTGTGCCAGTAGCTGGAAAAAATCTGGAATCACGAAGAACAATCCTCTTTAGGACTGAACGTTAAAGGGAGCCTGTGGGAAGGCTGGAATGCCTGCTAGGTAACCAGTTGTATCCACTTGTTGAGTAGAAGTGGGAGAAATGCAGCAACAAGGAGATGGGTTGAGTCTGGCCACTGTTACCCTTAGACCTGGTTACAGGAACTAGAAGAGAAGATGAGAGCAGGTTGACTGGTCTGAAGTTCATGACCTAACAGAAGGGGCCTTGTGATAGGACCATGGTCTAAAGGTAAGGCAGCCAATGGGCACGCTGATGAGGCTAAATGAGACAGCCCACATTGGGTTGACCAGACACAACCAGATGAAGAGAATATGTTTCAGCCTATGAACTGATGCTTATTGCTACAGATTTTGAGGACAACCTGTCCTGATTTGACTTTGCTTATGGATGCAGATTTCACAAGTTTCCAATTGGAATCAAGATTCTTCACATCAAAGAATGTGAATGTCTCCTTAGAGCCCTGGGTTGATGTAAGTGGGTAGTATAGAAATTGGGTACCCAGAATTGGGAGATAAAGGCATGAAGTGGCTGGCTTACAAACTTTCATAGGTGGGAGAACATAGTCATAGGAATATGTTTATAGGATTAAGGTGCAGGTGTTACTTAACTGCAATTGTTAGGCATAGGATATTTTTATTTTGTTCACATATAGAACATTATGTTTAAATGAAGGTGGCACATATTGAATTGCATGCATTTTAGTTTTATCCTATAAGGTACAGATATGATTTTATTATTGTTTGTTTGAAAATTGTATATGGCTGAAGAGTTATATGAAAATTTCAAATTCAAAAGGGGTAGTCTGTGGCAGTTATATAATTATTTGTCAATTTGAGGATTAAGAGTGAAGGGGTGGAGTCTAGCCTGTCAATCAAGACCTAGCCAATGAGGCCTCTGTGTGGGCCCGGCCTTCTCCTGAGGATCCTGTGAACTCTGGTATTCCTCTTTGGAGGTGGGAGACACTCTCTCTCTGCTCATTCCCTATGGTGAAGACACATGGGGAGAGGCTGATGGAGCCAGACCTTTGGAGCCGGAGAAGCCATGTGGAGACCCCTGCCAGCACTGAGATGCGTACAATGCTACTGGATCCACAAGACTTCCTACCCACTGACCTGTGATGTCCTGCATTTGGTGTCATTGCATGTGTTTAGTGAGTCTGAAGAGGACCTTATAGATAGGTATTGGACATATGAGCTAATATTGGATTTATGGACTTGATTTGGACTGGGCTGGGATGTTTTTGCAATATAAAGCTGCTCTTGCATATAGAGCTCTTTCTTATACACATATACATGTTTATGAATCTGTTTCTCTAGTCTACCCAGACTAACACAGGGACTCAAATAGCAGTTGATATTTTCAAGATTGAAATTCTTGAGTCATTAACTATTCACAAAATTCTTAAAGGGAGAAAGGACTGTTTTCCACAGGAGATAGTTGAAACTCTCCACCGATGAAAAAAGGGCAACTCTTCTTGCTTATTGTCCATCAGTTAATGGGAACTCTTACAGACGTCATAACATTCCATTATTCAAATAGATCAAGCAAAATTGTATAATTGCTACAATCAGTTTCAAAATATATTCTTTCTTCTTGACTCTGTAATATCATCTCCCCTTTATCTCCTCCCTCATCCCTCCCCCAAGAATCCTTATTGTTATTATTATATATTATAGCTATTATATAAATGCCATATCTTACCACATCCAATATATAATTCAACTACAATTCTCTTATTCACTCCCCTTGAGTGGGGTTATACAGTCACCATTGCTCTCAGCTCCTCCTCCCCTCCCTTTCTTGCTCCCCTTGTCTTCCCATATCCTCAGGAAGTCATTACTCCCATTGCTGTTTTTGAAGGGTCACCCATCTTTGCCTTCCTCCAGCGAATTATCTTAATTATACAAATGAACATATGTAGGTCTAACCATACTAACGAGGTGAAACATAAGCCTTAATAGTAAGAGGAGGAAAGATTAAAGGACCAGAGGATAGCTATGTGTTTCATCAGTGCTATTCAGCACTGTGAATTCCTCGTCTCCCCACACGGCCCAACTGTGAGGGACTGTCCAATTGTCTTGCATGTTGGTTTTGTGTCTCCACTTTGTCCACACTCCTTCACATCAATTTGATTGCTTGGTTTTGAACTTCTGATACCTATTCCTGTCAACAGCTCATGATCACAAAGGCTGGTGTGCTTCTTCCATGTAGTCTTCATTGCTTCCATGCTAGATGGCCTCTTGTTTGACTATAAGCCTTTAAGACCTCAGACGCTATATTTTTTCATAGCTGGGCACCTTCAGCTTTCTTCACCACACTTGCTTATGTACCCGTTTTTCTTCAACGATCATTTCAGGAAGGTGAGTATGGTACAGTGCCACATTATTAGAACAAATCATTCTTTTTTTTTTCTTTTTTGCGTTCCTCCCCACCGCCCGCCCAGCTCCTGCAGTGAACAAATCATTTTTGTACTTAGGTGAGATTTTAGTAAAGGCCCAAAGTCCATCTGCTTCCTTATTGTGTTTACATATATGTGCATGCATAGCCAAATACAGCTATATTTATATAATTATATATTTACATATCTATGTCTATATTTATACCTATCTCTATCAGTTTTACTTTCTTCTTCTATCCTCTTTTTCGTTCCTCCTGCCCTACTATCATGCTTACACATCATTCACCTCTCAGACACTTTTCATTTGATCCACCCCTACCAGGAATGCTATACCCTCCTCACCATCAATTTTATAATCCTTGTTATTCCCCTATCTGTCATTATTGGCTCATCACTCCCATCCCCTACCTCATCCCCTTCCATGCCCCCATCACTCCAAATTTCACTGTCTCCATGGGTTGCTTTACCCTGCCTATCTTATATAGATAGACAGCAAAAGAAACAAAAAGTGAAAGACCATATAAATTGTCCACATCTAACTGGTATCCTGACCCAGAGTAGATGAATATCTCTGTTATAATCCCTCAGTCCACTCCCCTTTTCTTTCAGGGTTCCATATCCCAGAACCTGCTTGTCTAACAGCATTTATACCCTTTCAGTTCTCAGCCTTTGTGTCCAAAAGGTGCATATCCTACAAGTCCCCATTCTCTTCCTGCAGTCAGGGGTGGAGCAGTCTAGTACTCTCCAAGCCCCAACCCTTTACACCTTTCGACTTTCAGTGTGGCCCCCTTGTGGGTGTGGGTGAGATGCCAAGTGCTACCCCCAGAGTCAGAAGTCTACCATTGTTCAAGGACTTCGTGGCTTTGCTCCCATCACTGGTCAGCTGCACTCCCCTCTTGGTTTGCTCCATGTGTGTGTCAAACCAGCCACTCTCCCCGGACTGTGTGCATCAAGGCCATTCTGTGTAGCACTGTCATCTAGGGAGAGGATACAGATAGTCCCTTAGGTCAGTCACTCTCACCCAAATGAAGTTTCAAATTATTTTTCTTTTAAACCAGATTTTTTTCTTTTAATTTCATTTTTCTTCTGTCTGTGTGTGTTTTCCAGGCCTGCTTATTTGCTTCCATTTTTCTCCTTCCCAACCACAATCACCTTTATCTCTCTCTCCTTTTCTTCATGAAATATATTTATGCATCAGCCAAACTCTCACAGAGTTGAAGAAAGAGAGAGCTTTAAAAAACAATAGGAAACTTCAACACACCATTCTCAAAGAAATAAACAGAAGAGCTAAACAACTCAATCAACTAGCTTGAATATCTAGACATATACAGAGTACAGCACTTGACAACAATATAGAATACATTCTTCTCTAGCACATTTAGATTCTACAATCAATTTCTTGGACCATAATATGAAAATGAAAATTAACAAATAGAAAGAACAATGATATAAAGCCAAGCACGTGGAACATGAACAATGTTTTACAAAGAAATTACTGTGTAATCTATCATATTAGGAAGGAAGTAAAGTTCTTAGAAACTAATAAGAACAATAACAAAACATACCAAAACATTTGGGATGCAGGAAAAGTAACTATCAGAGGGCCATTTATAACAATCAAAGAACACTAGAAAAAAAGAGAGAAAAAATCCAAAATTTACACCTTAACACAGCACATCTGAAAACTAGAACAAGAACAGCATTAATATTTCAACAACAGGAGAAAATAAATCATAAAGAATAGAGCAAAAGTAAATAAACTGGAAAACAAAATTATGCTAAAAATCAATGTTAATTTTTTAGAACGATTACCAAAATATACTTCCAAACTTAACTAAGGTAAAGAAAGAGAAGATGCAAATATGTAGGTTTAGAGATGAAAAGAGTGACATCACAACAGACCAAAATGAAATAAATAAAAAGAAAAATAACACACTACTACAAAAGCCTGTATTAACCAGTTAGATAACAGAAGAAATGGACAAATATCTAGAAATATATCATCTACCCAAACTAACAGATGGATTTTTAAAACTTCAACTGACCAATTACAAAAGGATAGTTCATCAAGAAATTCCAAACCAAGAAAATCCCTGGACCAGATAATCTTCACAGGGGATTTCTACCAAGCATCAGTGAATTCTACATAAACTATTCCAGAATATAGAAAGGGAGAGCAAACTTAACACTCATTATATGAAGTGAACTTAAGCCTGATCCCTTTGTAGGTCAAGACTCTACAAAGAAATAAAACGAGAGATTAATGTCCCTCATTGGCATAGCCACAGAAATTTTCAGCAAAATTCTGGCCAATAGAATCCAACAACACATTAAAAATAAAAATTCACCATGATTAAATGGGATACATACCAAGGATACAAGAATTATTCACAATCAAAAGAATAATTAATGTAATCTACCTCACAAACAAAACAAGGAATAAAAACCATATGATATATATATAAAGAGATGTAATACAAGGTGGGGGAAGGCATTTGACAAGATCCAATATCCATTTCTGCTAAGACACCCAAAAAGAACAAGAAGAGAATGGTGTTTATCCTTAGTGCTACAGTCTTCACACAATGGAATACTATGCATCCCTAAAAACAGTGATGACAGGATGAAATAGCATATGAAATAGAAAGACCTGGAAACTACAATGCTAAGTGAAGTCAGTCAATCTCAAAAGGACAAATATTGTAAACGTCCAGTACTATAAGGATAAACACTAAGACAAAGGCAGGCCTCTAAGCCAGTCTCCCAAGCAAGTAGGTTTTGAGCCTACCTAAGGCTCATGATCCATGGATCACCCTTTTATGTATATATCTTCCTTTATTTATCCGTCTTAATAGCCACTTTGAAAGAGGAGCCCTCACCTCAGCTGGGGTCAGTTTCTCATTTGAGGAGTAAAGGGATAAAGCCAATCTATTCCTGCCACTTAACATTGTTCTGCAGTCACCTAAAATCAACAGACACTCTTAGAAGGATGCTCAGTGAACCTGGATGGGAATTCAAGTCCAGAAGAAAAGGGATGGGGACATGTCTGTCCTGGGATAAAGTAATTCCTCTTCTGTCGGTGGCTAACTAAGGTGGGCCAACATGATATTGGGGAAAATGCTTGTCGTTACTTATGTACACCCCAAAGGAAGACTACACAGGTAGTATGTTCCTAATTGAGCACCTTTGACTGGGGGGCACTGGCCACATGCTGTAGACAACCAGGACTTTAGACTATAAATTTGATGTACACAGCATCCTTCAGAGGCCACACCAGAAGGCTCTGATTTGGAAATCGCACTAAGAAAAGTGGACTTTACCTTAAACTCATCTGTAGCAGATTTAAGGAACTAAAATAAGAAGCAGATGACTTCTCTCCCAAAGTTATACTTTTGGAGGTTTGGAACTTTAGTCCCTATCTTGCTCTGAGGGTGTCCAATGAAGCATTGCTTGAAACTACCATGTATTTGCTATGTTCATGCTATCTCTGCTTTTTTATGATATGTCAATTTAACAAGCATAGTTCCATATTTGTGACTGAGCCTTATTAAAAGTTTTGCCTTGTCCCCAACCCACATTGTTTACATAAGTAGTGTTCAGTCACTTCAATTTTTTATCTGTTTAATCAACAATTCATGTATTTTGGTCTAAAAAGCTGTCTTATACATCTATACTTCCTCTATACCAGTGGCTAAATTAATGATACATTCAATAGAATTACCATATGATTTATTATGTTCCCCAATAGCAGGATAATGGATGAAGGATATATATATATATACACACATATATATATATACACACATATATATATATATATACATACCATAGATGCATGAAGAGATTTTGAGCTTGAACTAATAAAAATTAGTTCTTATGACATGGCCCTACTGTATGCTTGCCCCATTGAAAAGATTACTGACGATACGGGTGCTATAGTGTGGTGAAGAAAAAAAGTGTGGTGAAGAAAAAACAAAACAGAGAGTACCTGGCAATTAGAAATAACAGTATCTGGGGACTTAAAGACGTGTCTTAAAACAGGCAGCCATCTAAGGGAGGTGGCAGCTAAGTCCACATGGAAGAAACACACCAGCGTGTCTGATCCCAAACTCAAAACCAACCAAGCTCCACTGACATTGAGGCTATGGTGACTCATAGCGACCCCTATAGGACAGGGTGGAACTGCTCCTGTGGGTTTCTGAGAGTAACTGTTTATGGGAGTAGAAAATCCAGTCTTTCTCCCTCAGATTAACTAGATAGCATGGATTGGGAAGTAGACTAATGCAAATATCGTTAGGTTAAAGATCAACATCTTATCATTTATTCTCCCTTTTGACCCATTTAAATTTTGTTCTAGTTTTTATTACTTTAGGTGATCTTTTCCATTGAGATTCCTGTCTCTTTTATTTAGTTCTTGTTGTGTGTGTTTTTGTTTGTTTGTTTGCTTTTTGGTTTTGTTTGTTTTTTTATTTGAAATCTAGAATAGGTAAATCTATGGATACAGTAATCAGATTAATAGCTTCTTGGACATGGCAGGGAAAGCTTGTGGGGGATGGACACTAATAATGAATGAGAGAAAGAAGAAAAAGTTCTAAAATCGATTACATTGATAATTGCGCAACTCTTTTTAACTGGATTCGCAGCTAGAATCAAAGGAGTCTTATTTTGCCAGGCAAGTATAAGGGGCCAAAATTAGCCCCGAAGAATTCTTCCAGAGTCAGCCTGATAGTCCAACAAGAATATCTTACACTGGCCAAATATTCAGGCCTGAATCCAAGCAGAGCCATAGAATCAGCCAGGAGAAACACTGTCCTGAAAATCAAGACTGGGAGAAAAAATTAAGACACGATGAGAAAGAAAGGGCCCTTTTCCTTCCATTGACTTGGTTTCTCTAAGTCATACATCCTGTTAAACATTCAAGTGGATTGCATCTTTGTGAGAGAAGCAGTAAGAGAGAAAGAAACAGGAAACAGCATTTCTATGGACAAGTGAATGAACAAAACTCCACGTGACAATTTCAGTTACCTAATTAGACGAGGCTTGAAATGAAATGCAAGTCATTCTTCCCACTAACCTGTGGATGAGACTTGGGAGAAAGTTATGTAAGTTACAGACAAAAATACAGAAAATTATCTTTTTCCACACAGAAGAGTCATAGCTAAAGTTCAATTTTGAAACCCTGGTATGAGCTTATTTCTAACATTAAAGAGCTACATGGGATTTCATATGAAGTATCAGTCTTCTATGACAGTCATAACAAATGACCACAAACTAAGCTACCATCACAATACCTGTTGGCTATCTCCCTCTTCCTGTCAGTGCGACAAGGTATCAGTAACGAACTCAGGCTCTCAATCCTGGATTATTCGCAGTATCCAGTGCTTATATAGCAGATATAGAACTGAGACCCCACTGTTTCACCAGTGACCCCCGATATCTTCAAATCACAATGATGGTGCATCAAACCCTTTTGGAGATTTCAGTCCCTCTGCTGGCCCTTCTACCAGCGATCTCAGCATCACCTTTCTGCTTTACGGGTTTATATGCAAAGCTCTCTCGTGTCACGTATCATAATAGAACCAGAGGAAAACAACTTCTGTCTACTACATACAATGTTCTAGAATAGTTTGCTTTCTTAATTTCCTATCATCTATCAGGCTCTTATTCCAACCTTTACAATAAGCAATTAAACAATAAACACTTCCCCCCAACAGTTTTAATGTTATGTAATTCATATATTATATAATTCAATAGTTCAATCACATCAAGAAGAGTTGTAAAATCATCCTCACAACAAGCTTTATAGCATTTTCTTCATTCTTGTACTCATCCTTATTAGCTCATTTCCCCTCAACCTCCCTATCCATACCCTCCCCAGGATCCATCAATGCAGTTACTATCTCTATAAATTTACATATTCTGTATTTCATATAAAGGAAAACATATTCAAACAAACAAACAAACAAGAATAACAAAGTAAACCTTCAATCACAAAGAAAGTAGTATAAAATTATAAGAAATTTAAGTAAATCATAAGGGAATCTTGATTTTCCCCCAGTTTTATTTGTATGTAATTTACATATCATATAATTTAATAGCTCAAGCACTCAATCATATCATAGAGAATTGTACAATCACCCCCACCTCAATTTCAGAGCATTCCCCTTCCCCCATGGTCAAATCACCTTTAAGATGATTCAGACCACCACAATCTATTCTACAGCTCCCTCCTCACTCCTGTCTTCTTTGTTACTCCCAAAATCCCCATTTCCCCTGCCCCTTATATCCATTATTATCATTATGCCTTCATTCCTCCTGTGCTTCACAACTGGGAGACCTAAAACCTAAGGTGGTTAGGGTGAAAACATAATATTATATAGATGAAAATACTAATAATACAAAAGAAGGCAAAGGACCCCCAACAATAATCAAAAAGCCATGGAAGACATTTCTGTCATGGTACCAGTAAGAGAGACTTGCACCCAGGAAAAATTCATGTTGCCTCTATTATGTAGTCAAATAGCCAAGTATCCAATTTAACCCAGCCTGCTCAAGATTGCAATGATTTCTGATAGCATGGATGATATATATTGGCTCCCATGTTACAGTCACACAAAAAAAAGCATAGATCCAGAAATGGATTTTGGACCCACACTAAATCCTAGTTCCAACTTAGGAACAGTTAATTCTTACATCATGGCCCTGCTCCATACTCACCTTCATGAAATCATCACTGAACATAAGGGCGCTACAGCAAAGTGTGGAGAAGAAACCTGATGGTGCCCAGCTATCAATTGGAATACTGTCTGGGGTCTTAAAGGCTTGGATTCAAGCAAGCAGCCATCTAAGCAAGGAGTCAACTAAGTCCACATGGATGAAACACACCAGCTGGTGTGATCCAAAGATGACTATTACAAAACTCAAATATGGTGATGCGAAAAGCATCAGAGTAAAAATTATGAACACCCAATTTGTGAACGACTATGGGGGAGAATGAGAGCCCCAAACCCTTCTGCAGCATACCTGGTCAGAATAAACACTTTTTATAACAGTTTAATTATACCCTCAAACCCACTGGCATGAGTCCATTCTGACTTACAGCAATCCCATAGAAGAGGGTAGAGTTGCCTACAGAGCTCTCAAGACTCAATCTTTACAGAGTAGATTGCTATAACTTTTTTACTGCAAAGCAACTGGTAATTTGAACCTTTGACCTTTCAGTTCATAACTGAGTGCTTAACCACTGTGCCATCAGGGTTCCTTTCTTTGAGCATAACTAAGTAATATCACTGGGAGATTTTTTTAAATGATCAATGTACAAGCAAAAGGTTACCTCACCAGCAATTATTTTAAATCTAGAGTTGTATAGATTTTTTTTTAAATAACATAATATTCAATATGCTACATAGCAGCCCTACTGAGACTGGGCACAGCATTCATTAAATGAAGTAGTATTTTAATGACTAAATATGTAAGTCTTCTTATTTAGATAAGCATAAAAGCAACATTGATTTTAAGAGCAATTGGACTCCATAATAGTGGACAAAGGATTATGCATCTGCATCTATTAATTCTCTAATGTTTCATAAAAATTAGCCTAAGCCATTGCTAACTACTGTTTTTTGATTCTTTAAAAATGTCACCCTTTATGAATATAAATGAGGAGATATACCTGTGAAGACTGTTGGATGATAAACTTTTTTTTACATATACATTTGCCACAACTCTTTAAAATGTCATTCAATGTTCTGGAGTGTGACAGTCTTAAAAGTGAAGGTCTTTTTCTTTTTATCATAATTCCCATAAAAATGACCAAGTAATTATAAAGATAGAGAAAATATATAGGTATGCTACAATTAAGAAAATCTACTTCATTAGTCAGCTTTGGCTACGTTGTATTGCAATAATTTACAGTCTTAAGAAGTTTGTTTCTTATTTATGCTAGCTATCCAATGAAACAAAACTAAAAATAAGAAACTACTTAAGTTCCAACTGAGGTGATTCCAACTTCTGGTAAACTTCACACTAGAAATGCACTCAGTAGAGCATACGGTCCCTGTGATCTTTCAGTGGTAGCTCACCAAGACTTTCATTCAAGGTGCGTCTGAGTGGGATCATGGAACAAGCTGAGACTTTGGACAGCAAACAGCCACGATTCCGTTTTTCTCCAACTACTAGTGTCCCTAGGGGCTAGGAACAAGTCACTGTTTGTCCTGAAGCCTAGTATTCTTTCTAGATAGCAGCAGAGCTAAGGCGATAGAAACTTTTCCCAGGAAAAGAGAACATCTGACTGGTACTTTTCAGGGACCCTGGACTTCCTTGAATTGTGAAGTATGGTTATACGTAACTCAAGTGATCTTCTTAGGTTGATAAACAGACAATCTGAAGCTGAGCTTAACTCAAGTGAGTCACAAAATACTTGACGTATTCAGGTTTGTGTGTGAGTTAGTTAAAAGTTTATTGTGCCAACCTGGCCGATAAACACATGTGGGGTTAATTGAAGGGCGGAGAGATAAATGGCTCGGTGAGCCTAGCTTTCCTAGTTTTCGGGTCTCTTGCTTTGTGATGGTTGAACCAGGGTGCAGCTGCCTTAGCAGTTCCCTGCTTCAGCTGGCAAGGCTCACTTCCTGCAAGACATCCCCAAGGATAAACCACATGGACCTACTCCGATGCAGCCCTGGGTGCTTACGCATTCACTGATTCAGCTTTCCTCCTGCAGTTGGCATCATTGTGTGTGTTTTGTGAGATGGAGGAGGATTTTGTGGACTGGTGTTGGACATATGGGTTAATGTTGGTCTTGTGGGCTTGGGCAGCACTGGGTTGGGATGTTTTCTTGATGCGCACTTACCCTTTATATAAAACTCTCTCTTATACATGAGTTTCTGTGGATTTATTTCTCTAAAGTACCCAGACAAACACAGTGTGTATAAGACTTCAGGGTCGTCCTATGATGCAACGTGGGGCAGGCACAGAAAGTCTCTATCCTATCTGAACAGACTTCTGAGTCCAAGGCAGGTACCGCTCCCCATGAATCTGTTCCTGCTGTTTCTGTCTGCTTTCTGTAAGGAAGAAAAGGCTTTTGCTGTACCAACACTCTGTTAGGAACTCCTATATGTAATTAGTCCACATGGAAGTAGGACCTGTGCTAGCTTTATTGCAACTCTATGGGATCTGCATGCTCAAGTAGTCTTGTGACTACCTGATATGTCAAGACTGTCATGGATTCTACCTACAATGCAATATATTTCACACTGCGTTTCAGTTGGCCAAGTGCTTAACCATGCGTACCACCTAGGGACTCCAGCTGTACACTAAAGGTCTGTAATTAGATCTTTTATATATCACCCCCTATCCAGAGTATACAGTGAAAGACAGGCCACTATCTGAGCAGTGCTGTGCACAAAGGCAACTAGAGAAAAAATTAAAGTCATATGTCAGCTCTTAAAGCTTATGCTTACAAGAGACAGTCGTCATTTCCATTCATATTTTACTAGCCAGAGCAAGTCACATGGCTGCCTCCAATTTCAAGGAGTCAAGGCAGAACAATTATACTATGATCTCAAGTGTAGAACTGGAAAGACGATGGATAGTGTGAATGATTACCACCGTTGATCTTCAAAGTACAAAAGCATCTGGAAATGCACATAAGATTCTGCACTGAGAAGAATAGACTCCCAGCGATTAGCTGCACATCATATTTAAAATAAAGTTTGGTGAAATCACAAAATTCCAGAAAGGATGATTTTGGAACCCTGACATGTGTTATTTTTGGAATCCTAGAAGAGGTGGATTAAGATGCCATTTGGAAGTAGTCTCCTGATCTCCAAGAACAACTACCTGATCCCTTCCTGTTATTAAAAAAAAAAGCTCTATTTCATTAATTACATATCATGTTTATATGTGGTTCATTCAATCTAAATCAATCTCATTTCTTCCTTTTGTCTTAACCTCCTACCAAACTTACTGTTCAGGGACCATTTTTTTTTAGAAAATGCATAATATATTTTTATAAAATTCACTCAAAATTCATTCATATTCCTTTAGGCTTCTCCAGCATCTGAGCAGAAAAAGACAAGATTGGAATTTTTATAAAGTTCCGTTTTTCTCTGTTTTATTCTAGTAGTTTCCTTGTTGAAGAAAAAAGCCTCACCAGTGCTTCTTAAATTGAGGAGCTATGAGCTTCGTAAGTTCTTTGGAGAATTTGTGTAATTCTCACACCTGTAAAGAGCAAGAACTAGAGGCATGGACAGATGGAGAAAGGACGGAAACTGCATCCTGTTAAATGGTCAACCTGCTTTGAGTGGCAAAGTACCTATCTGCAAGCCTATGTATAATATATAGAAATAGATATTATAAATATATTAAAATTTATAAATATATATATAAAGAATGTGTTTCCCTATCAGTGTTTCTCTCTCAAATAGCAAAGGAAAAACAGAAGTCCATTGAATTACCAGTCTTTTTGTTGATGGATGATTTTCCTAAATTGTGCTCTTAAAATTGGGTCATTATTTTTAACAACTCTAAATGATATCTATGTGATATCATTGTGCAACATTTTCCTTTCAGCTTTTCTGATATGGTCAGAGTGATTGATCCTCACTTATTTAATAGAACGCAATAGGATTTTCTGATGCAGCTTCACAATATTGATGTCTTAATTGAGACAATGAAGATTAAAATTCATTATCACAATAGCTCTCTTTAATAATATTAATATGTTATAAATCTCACTTTTTGTTCACTCGGTATATATCATCTTAATGTAACTACTTCTTTTATCTCTCTATCCAATTGTGTTTTAAAGACACATGAAATACATTTAAATTTTCTTAATATACTTAACATTATAACATCATTTTCTGATATCATTTAGAATTGTTGGTTTTCTTTCTCTTTAACCGCCCCTCCCCCCACCCCCAGGAAAAAAACTTATTTTTATCTTCAGATCTTTTATCATTAAATTTTTTATTTCATAGAAACTGTGTTTCCTTTGCTGTCTCAGAATCATACATTTTCATTTGAGAGTGCCTAGAGTACCAATGAACAAAATAAAATTTCTATTTCTTCCTGGAAAATCTTGACTTTTGACATTAGTTATATGTCCATATCCTACTAGTGAGTGGCCCTATTGCAGTGGAGATTTTTTTAAAATTCTGTTTATCAGTGGAGCAAGATCTTCAAACTTCTCTTGAGTAGAAAGGTCCTTATCATTGATCACCTATAAACCTATATAATGTTCATTGGTCAAATACATAAACCCTAATAAAGTAATAGTTATCATGATCTTTTAGGAACCAGACAATATAATACCTAAATGTAAATATCAAACTGCTAGAATTACTAAATGAGAGAAGAAAAATAATGATTAAAAATGTTTCACATAATGATTTAGCTCCTTCACTAGTTGTTGTTAGGCACCATTGAGTTGGTTCCAACCCATAGCAACCCAACGTAAAACAGAAGGAAATACTACTTGCTCCCTCCCCGTGTTCACAATTGTTCCTATGTTTGAGCTCATTGTTGCAGCCATGGTGTCAATCCATCTCATTGAGGGTCTGTCTTATTCTTTTTCGCTGCCCCTCCACTTTACCAAGCATGATGTCCTTCCAGGGACTAATCTCTCCCGATAACATGTTCAAAGTACATGAGACTAAGCCTTGTCATCCTTACCTCTAAAGAGCATTGACCTGTGTTGTTTGTTCTTTCCTTTTGGCAGTTCATAGTACTTTCAATATTCTTTGCCAATTGAAATGCCTCTCTTCTTCATAAAATGTCCCACTTTCACACGCATATGAAACAACTGAAAATACCATGGCTTGGGTCAGGTGGACCATAGTCTTCAAAGCAACTTCCTTGTTTGTCAAGACTTTAAAGAGGTTCTGTGCAGCATATTTACCCAATGCATTCACTGTTTGATCTCTTGATTTTTGGCCCCACAAATAGATTGTGGATCCAAGCAATATGAAATCCTTGGCAACTTCAATCTTTTCAGTTTGTCATGATGTTGCCTATTGGTCCAGTTGTGAGACTTGGGTCTCCTTTACATTGACTTGTAATCCATAATGAAGGCTTCAATCCTTGGTCTTCATTGACAAATGCTTCAAGTCCTGCTCACTTTCAGCAAGCAAAGATGGGTCGTCTGCATATCACAGGTTCTTAATAAGTCTTCCTCTAATCCTGATAAGGTTAAGTTAAACATGGAGTTTCATATGTTTGGTTCAATAGAAGCTTCAACTGAATTCTCTACAGAAGGGTATGAGTAAGGGAGTGAGTGGACAACTTGAGCCTGGGAACATTGCAGAGAAATAACTGATGGCTCTGTCCCCACGAAGTATGACATGCACATTCACAGATATTCAGGGCATGGGAGTCTTCTATGTCTGAAAGTGATGAGGAGCACTTGAAAGCTGAATGGCATATGGAGAGATTAGGCACTCTGCTGCCAAGCACTTCTAACACCCCCCCATCATTGTCTTGCGCACACCCCATCATTGTCTGACAAGTCCTAGATTTCTTGGAGCTCACATCTTTATATGACTGCTGCCTTTATTGTCTGTGTCATAAATCCAGATGAGAACATAGTTTCAACAGTCTCTGATGTGTGAACATACAGAATTAAATTGGAACTTTGCATAGTTACTCAAGGTGCTATGGTTACAGAGAAAAACAAACACTGCTGTGTAGAAGCAACGGGGTTCCATGGGCCACTCCTAGCCCCAGCTTCAGGCTGCAGACATACTGTTGTACAAACACACACACACACACACACACATGCATCTAGGGAAAGAGAATTGGAGTGGGGCTGGGCTAGCACAAAGAACTAGTCTAGGATCTCACACATACCTTAAAAGGGAACTGCCTTCCCAATTTATTTTAGCTTCAATAAAATAGCCAAAATTCCCCATTAATCTTTCCATCAGTCCTAATGAATAATCAAAGATAGAAATTTTAAAGTAGATACTACTCAAACTTCGAGGAAATAGTTATAGAGGAACAAAATCTATATAAATACTCATTATAATATGTTATGTCAATTGACCTTAGTTTCCTCAAAGTGTCTTGTTATGTCTAAAGTGTTTTCATAACTTTACTCCTGTATGTTCTATTATATTCATGTGTGTATTTTCAGAACACATATTATGTTCACGTATGTATTTGCAGCATACATGGAAATATCCTCTGTCAAATCTATATGCATTCCTGGATGTAATCTCTTTTGTGTTTCCATTCTTGTTCAGTTTGAGTCTCTAACTATATATCGTTTGAGTCTCTACCTATATATCTACAATATGAATCATTGTTATTAATGTTATCACAGAATTGTGTATATAATAGTACGTAATCTGCTGCCTTCAGCTCTGACAGGTCTTAAAAGCTGGTGAGGGGACTTCTAATGAGACAGTATTGGTCTCTCTCCATGAGGATCAAGGAAGAATAAGGAACCCAGAGAAATAAGGAAACAATTAGTCCAAAGCACTGATACACCATTTGAATCCCAATCTCCATGGCCAAGAGACCAGAAGAATTAGATGGTGTCCAACTACCACTGTTGAGGATGGCTTTAAAGGGATCACAATAGGTGGTAATGGATAGAGTGGGAGAAAATATAGAATAAAATTCTAAATTATAAAGATCAGACTTACTAGTCTTCTAGAGACTGAAGGTACCTCCAAGATTATAGCCCTTGGACACCTTCCAAGCCTGAAACCAAACTCAAACCTCTGGGTCAACTTTCAGCCAATGATAAGTCTGTAAGGAGAACATTAACATCTAGGAAGTCTGTACTCATTAGAACAATCACCCACCCAAGAAAATAAAGGGCAGTGTTTGCCCAGAGATGAAGCATAGAAGGGAAGCATGGATAGGAAAGAAGGAGGATGAAGCAAAATGATAAACATTGGGAGGAAGTGGGAAGCGTGTTGTTATATTTTGGGGATTACCAGCAATATAAAAAAGCAAGTTGTAATTCATAATGGAATGGAAAATGCATTTGCTCTGTAAACTTTCATCCATATCACAATAAAAATAATTATTTAAAAACCTGTTAGTGAACTTTAAAATCTCAAGTAATTATACAGAATATTAACTTATAAAATATATTCAAGATCAATTAGAAATATATATTAAGTATATTTATTGCATATACATCATTTGTCAAATCATTAGAGGATTTGTGGAAGTACTCAATGGAGCTGTGTTAATTATTAAATTATTTAGAAACAGTTATATACTATGTTTACTATATACCATATACAATTATTTAGCCAAATGGATTAAAAAGAAAATAATCAACCAAAAAAATAAATCAGTGTCAGTAAACTAAGAATCAATACCAGGGGATATAATAAAGATAAAAAGAAAAGAGATAAAAGAATAAATAAAAATGTTTTGTTAGGTATTAAGATGTTTGGTCAATAAAAGAATAATTGATCTACCCTATTTCCCTGAAAATAAGACAGTGTCCTATATTAATTTTTGCTCCCAAAGATGCACTAGGTCTTATTTTCAGGGATGTCTTATTTTTCCATGAAGAAGAATACGGTACACCTTTATTGTTGAACAACAAAAAAGGAAATGTATTACCTGGATATGGTATGGTAGTAATTGTCATCACAAACCAGCATAATCAGACAAACTGTGAATCCTACAGTATCAAGAATTTCTTGTTACTACCATTATTTCCATGTACAACAATCTGTGGCACATTTACTCATTTATTCAATGACAGCCATGTCATCATCGTCTGGAACATCATAACAATCCAAACCCTTATTTTCGAGGAGATCTTATTTTCGAGGGGATGTCTTATATTTCAGGGAGAGGCAAAACTGTAAGTAGGTCTTATTTCCAAGGGATGTCTTACTTTCAGGGAAACAGGGTATCATGTTAATACAGGTTTCAGTAGGGCTGAAATACAAACAAATAAAAAGCCAATATTTCAAATATCATATATTGGATCAACAAACTCACTGCTGTGCAGCCAATTCTGACTCAAAGTGACCCTGTGGACAGAATAAAACTGCCCCACGGGTTTCCAAGGCTGCATATATTTACAAGAGCAGAACACCTAACCTTTCTCATGTGGAGTGGTTGGTAGATTCAAACTGCCAACCTTGTAGTTACCAGCCCAGCATGCACCCTACTCTGCCACCATGGTTCCTATGCTGGCTCACAGACTTCTCAAATGTCCTTATAAGGCTTAATCTTCAATAAAGTCTTCCGTATTAGTTTTAAAACACATGACAGAGCTTAATTTTAAATTTAAAACTAAAACAAAACCAATAGCCACCTTTAATTTCTCATTAACTTTTAAGTAAACAAAAATAAATTTAAAATTTGAAAACAACTCCTAATGAATATTAGAGCATTTATGAGGGCCGATCCTCAAGAATCAACGCAGAGGAAGAAAGAGGCTCAAATTCAAAATTGTTACTTCTGGAAGACTGAGGTTTACAGGTCCTCCCTGTTCATGCTTCATATTCCTAAAGTAAATAAAAATAAACTTTATCCAGAGACTTTCCCAATTTTCACTTTGGATGATTCAATCTGTATTCTTAAACATATTAATATTTAATAAGTAGGAAATACATGCAATTGTTACATTAATTTAATAACAATTTAGGTAAGAAATACAATTCACTCCCCCCCCCCGCAACCTAAATTATGCATTTATATTACATACAAAACACCAAGGTATATTAAGAGAAGAGTGATACAAAAATACTAGATTAAGTAAGTAAGGTTTTAGGGTGAAGGTCTTGATTGCCTTGTATGTATCAGCTATCCATGTTTACACAGATGACCTGTATCCATTTTATTGGTAAATATGTTGAAACAAAATACAGATAATCTAGTTTCGATGATCTGAACATGATCAAAGAGATTATTGCATTTGTAATGATGCTAGTAATAATGCTAGCTTTGAATTTCAGCTGACTATATAAAAGCTAGCAATTACAACTGCACATAAAACCTACTCTCGGTTGAAACACTTTAATTTATCTCACATGAAAGTATGTCCAATGCGGAAGGACCTTGGGCCTCTACTCAAACACTCCCTCATTGCATGAATACTTTCTTTTATTAAATTGGAACTCTATGATGCTCACTCTCCCGACACAACTGCTGGAGCCAAAGTGGGTGAACAAGTAAATGTGGTGAAGAAAGCTGATGGTGCCCGGCTATCAAAAGAGATAGTGACTGGGGTCTTAAAGGCTTGAAGATAAACAAGCGGCCATCTAGCTCAGAAGCAACAAAGTCCACATGGAAGAACACACCAGCCTGTGTGATTGAGTGGTCCCGAAGGGATCAGTTACCAGGCATCAAAGAACAAAAAAATCATATCATTGACTGCACACCTCCATGATAGGATCGCTGAAGACAAATGGGTGCATAAGCAAATGTGGTGAAGAAAGCTGATGGTGCCCGGCTATCAAAAGAGCTAGTGTCTGGGGTCTTAAAGGCTTGAAGGTGAACAAGCGGCTATCTAGCTCAGAAGCAAAAAAAGCCCACATGGAAGAAGCACACCGGCCAGTGCGATCACGAGGTGCCAAGGGACCAGGTATAAGGCATCATGCAAAAAAAAAAAAAAAGATATATGTGTATGTATATGTATGTGTATATGTGTGTATGTGTGTGTATATATATATATATACCATATTAAATGAAGGGGGAAGTGCAGAGTGGAGACCCAAGGCCCAAGTGTCGGCCAATGGAGATCCCCTCATAGAGGGGTTTAGGAGAGGAGATGGGTTAATTAGGGTGCGAGGTAGTACTGATGAAGAACACAGCTTTCCCCCAGATCCTGGATGCTTCCTCCCCCCAACTACCATGATCCGAATTCTACCTTGCAGGGCTGGATAGGGCAGAGGCTGTACACTGGTACATATGAGGGCTGGAGGTACAGGGAATCCAGGGTGGATGATACCTTCAGGACCAAGGGTGTGAGGGGCAATGCTGGGAGAATGGAGGGTGAGTAGGTTGGAAAGGGGGAACTGATTACAAGGATCCACATGTGACCTCTTCCCTGGGAGAGGGACAGCAGAGAAGAGGGGGGAGGGAGACTCCGGATAGGGCAAGATATGACAAAATAACGGTGTATAAATTACCAAGGGCACATGAGGGAGGGGGGAGAGGGGAGGGAGGGGAAAAAAAAAGAGGACCTGATGCAAAGGGCTTAAGTGGAGAGCAAATGCTTTGAGAATGATTGGGGCGGGGAATGTATGGATATGCTTTATACAATTGATGTATGTATATGTATGGATTGTGATAAGAGTTTTATGAGTCCCTAATAAAATGTAAAAAAAGAAAAGAGGAGAAAAAAATGATTAGGGAAAAGACTGTACAGATGTGCTTTATACAATTGATGTATGTATATGTATGAACTGTGATAAGAGTTGTATGAGCCCCTAATAAATTGTTAAAAAAAAAAGAAAGTATGTCCAATGACTGTCAAGTGCCTCACTAAAATGAAGATGCTTTTTCTACAGTAATTCTCTCATTTGTCCACACTGACAACCCTATTGAAAGAAAAAGAAAAAAAGGCATTGCAAGGGGGAAAAAGACTTAAGCGCAAAAATAAAATAAACATGATGTTAAATAATACCTTCAAATGTTGATATCTAAGTAAGAAGCAATTGAGTCACTTTCAGAGCTCTTTCAATTTGAGGGTAAAGATACAACGGAGTGTGATAGTTACATAATCTGCTGTCAATTTGAGAGAATTAAGAATTAAAGGGTGGAGTTTAGCCTGTCAATTGGGTGGGAGCTTGATGACCTCATTCAGAGGCATGAAGGAGAAAACTAGCTCATTGGAGGCAGGACACATGCTCACTCCCTGCGAGATGTTGCAGCTCACAAGACACAGGGAACTACACCAGTGCCCTGAGCTGGAGGAGCCATGTAGAGACCCCTGCCTGTGCTGAGATGCTTACGACACCACTGGATCCACAACAATTCCCACCCACTAGCCTGTGATTTTCCTACATTTGGTGTCATTGCATATGTTTCATGAGTTTGAAGAGGACTTTATAGATTCATATAGGACATATGGACTAATATCAGGCGTATGGCCTTGATCTGGACTGGGCTGTGATGTTTCCTTAATGTACACTGACTCTTTATATAAAGCCCTTTGTTAGACACATGTGAGTGTCTATGAATTTGTTTCTCTAGTCAACCCAGACTAACACACTGAGCTATTCTTATTCTTTATTTTGTATTCTTTTCAAAAGCAATATAGTATCATGGTCAGGATCGTAGGCTTAGAACTTTTTTTCTTGGTCCCAGTCTATATGTCCTTGAATATTCATTTTCTATCCATGTCATACTTCCTTGAACTCTAACAGGGAGACAATAATATCATTTACCATATTCTGTAATACTCATGAGAATGAAACACAGAAGTTGGTGGGGGGCTTGAAAAAGATTCACAGAAAAAAATGAATTACAAGATAACTGAATTTTTCCATGAGCTTTTTGAAGCTCCATCATACATGATAAGCACTTAGAACCCAAACCAAGTTATTGCTAGTCAGTCAGTTCTTAGTGACCCTAGCGGACAGTGAAAACCTGCCCTTTAGGGATTCCAAGATTAAATCTTTCCAGAAGCACACAGGCACACCTTTCCCCATGGAAGGGTCTTTGAACTTCTGAACTCTGGGTTAGCAACCAAGCATTTAACCCTTGCACCACCAGGACTCCTTACCAACATAAAATAGGTTTGGCTTATCATAATCACTTAAAGACAAGCTTTTAAAAAAATTATCATTCTCCATTTCCCTGCTGTCTCTTCAGCTGGTTACAATGACAACTAAATGGAAGAATTAAAATATTCTATGTTCTTCTATGTCTTTTTTCATCTTTTCTCCAATTTGTTTACTTCAATCTTTTCCTCTGAATCTGAGAGAATTTATTTTGTCATCATGTTTTATGATGTGCTCTTCAGAAAAATCAAATCTGCTTTTTGCTCTTCCCACCAATCTACATCAGATTTTTGGACATCTTATTTTTCACTTCTAGGAAAACTTTCCTGATGTCTAGATGGTTTTACTTTTCTTTCACTGGAACTTTTTTTCCCCAACCACATTAGCCCATTTAAATTAGACTTTTCCACATTTTTTTTCTTTTATTTGTAGCACCTGCTTCAAAAGGACCTTGCATTCTCAAATTAAGCTCACCTTTTACAACTGAAATATTTTCTTTTCTAAGTGTTTTTCTTCCATTTGTTTTCTCACCTTGGCATAGTGATTACATGGTGTGCTGCTAACCTCAAGGTCAGCAGTTCAAGACCACCAGCCACTTCATGGGAAAAATATGAGGCTTTCTATTCCCTACAGAGTTACAGTCTTGGAAACTCACCAGGGTAGTTCTAATTTGAACTATAAGAATTGACTTGATGTCAGGGAGGTTTTTGGTTTTTTTTAGATCAATGAACGTGGGGAGGGGGCATCTATGATAGTCTGCAAAGTCAGCAAAAACTTACTCAAAACAAAAATTTCTGCAAAATGCCTTTCTTCTCAGTTCTTCTTATCACTCAAGCTGACTTTCCACATTTATGAGATGACTGTGTCCATGGTAATTCATCCTGAGTGTGTCTGTGACTCACCAGTTTTTGTAGTTACAGATAAGCTGTACCAAAGATGGATTTATGGAGTTCAAGGTCTACAGCCACCAAACTAAACCAGCTCTGGACTTGGATACCCTCAGGGTGGGAGACTCATCCTGTTAGCCTATCTTCAAGGCTCAATGTAAAGGTGTAGCCCAGTTTCAAATACCATTTAACAGATGTGGAACCAGATATGAGTTTAAGGACAACAAGGTCATCTATGAAAGTGTAATACATGCTTTCTGGGAGGATCTTCCCAGCAAAATTTCCAGGGACAGTGAATTCACAATGACAGTGAAGTGCTATTAAAGCAGCGATGACATGTTCATCAATAGCAATGTCGAAAGTCATCTTCCTCCAGTGGCTTCAGTGAAGCCAGGTCCACTTGCTTTGATCCTGCAAACTTACCCAGATAGCTCTTACCAGCATCCTTCTGAGGACTGCGAATGTCCTTTGGTGAAATACCTCCGCCAACCAATTTACATGGAAGTAACAGCCCTAACCAGGACTGACCCAACATCAAGTTGGTCTTAGATGACTGTTGGGCAACTACCACATGGACCCAGCCTATCTCCCCCCGTGGAATATATCGTGGATGGCTGTGAATATAACTTGGAGACCTGCCAAAGCACTTTCCACCATGTTCAGTCCTCCGTTACTATTCCTCATCACTATCAGAGGTTGGGTATGAAGACGTTTGCCTTTGTCTCGGGCACCCAAGCATTCTCGAGCCTGATCTACTTCCACTGCACTGCCTGAATCTGCAACACACTCTCTCCCGAGTCCCCTCTGCGTTCTGTGACTTGCCCTGGATCACCTAGGAAGAGGCGAGCCACAAGCACCACCGAAGAGAAAACATTAAGTCTCCCCGGACCCATCCTCTTGTTATCAGACAGCCCTTCACTTCTTGAAGACCTTGAGGACTTGAAAGAGCCCAAGACCAACGAAGACGCTGCTTCTAAAACCAATCTTGCTGCGGCTGCTTTAATGGGTGTTGTGGCAATTGTAAGCCTCATCCTGTATCTACATAAGAGAACTCTAACTCCATCTATGATATACCAGTCATCTGTTTGATCTTTCAGAAATTCAAAAGTGATTTATTTTAAAGATTAGGCTTCTCCACGACTTTCAAGCCTTGGGAAAGAATAGCAAATCCGTTTAGATTTTTACTTTCTCTTAGAATTCTAATACATTGTGTAGAGTCAGAAGCAGATATTTAATTATTGTTTCAAATTAGTGGTTTTCTGATGTTAGGATGAAAGCAGGTAAGCAATTGGAGCACAGCTCCCTTCCTCTCTTAGGCTCGGACTTAAGAAGCAGCCATGGGAGTCTCCAATTTTACTTAGTGCGACAGTACTCTCACTGAAGCTGCCGAAAGCAGTCACATAATTCACTTTTATCTCCAAATGTCTGCTCGATGGCCCATGTTCCTCTCCAGGGCTGCTCTTGTCACTGCCCATGTTTCACCTTTCTCCTTACCACTTGTCATCATGGGACATATTTCATATTTGCAGCTTAATTTGTTTATGGTCTGTCTACCCCAACCCTACATACATGCATACACATAGTAGGTGCTCAAAAATGTTTGCTAACTAGTTTTCAATTGATCTTTTCTTTAATAAACCTAATGTTGATTCATTAGACCTCTCCTTAATTTTTTCCCCATAAAATTGTTGGCATGGCTTCCAGTGCTGACATTTTGTATAATTTCACTGGGAATTGACACAAGCTGGGTGATGAATGATGTTCTAAAATGACCATATTATACCATAATTCCTCTCTACAGTTATTTTCGTTGCTCTTAAATTTCAAAAATCCTGAGCTTTGTTTGTGGATTAACACAGCAGAAGCCAAATGGTTTCTACTTTAAGCACTTTAAATCTTCCTTAACCCTTCCTGTCTAGAAATATTTTTTGTTATTTTCTGTACTCATTTCTACCACACGCACTTTCCTAATTCCTAGGCATATATTTATATCTCTATTTTTGACCTAGGAACTTTACACATGAAATATAAAATATACGTGGTTGCTTGTAATATGTCAGATTCTCCAAGAAACAGACTCAGATGGAGGCTTACATGTTTCTTGGGGATGATTTCAGGATGCACGCATGTAAAGGACTGACCAAAGCGGGAGCAAGTAGAGGGGTAGGTAAACTGAGATACAGCTGCGCCGGAGGCCTCTGGTGAACCTTGAGTGTTGGCTCAAATTGAGAACAGGCAGGTAGATTTCTAACCCTCATCCTTAACAGTCAATGATTCTGGGTTGCCCCAGAGAAAGAGTGGAAATTTAAGTCAGTTAAGGATTGGAAATGTAAGTCCAAGATGAAGGGCAATTCTACCTGAAATTACAAAAAAACAAATACATGGAAATTCATGAGTAGTCACTATTCCCAGACATGGGGAAGGAAATGCTTTAATATTGAAGAGAAGTTCTGGAAAGCATGACAAATCTCAGCATCCTCAGATTGCTTTAAATCATCCCACATGGTATCTTATTATCTTATTATTTTCTGGTGTGTCTTTCTGTTACATTGTTCATTGAGTGGGGGGGAGGAAAAAGGAGGAGAAGGATAAATAGGAACAAAAGGAACAACAACTAAGTGCAAAATCCCCTAATAATTAGGGAATCGCCAATAATTAGGGAATCGACAGGCAAAAAGTATTAGAGATATGGCAACTCTTTATCTTTCCTAAGAAGGAGTGGATAAAGTCTGGTGTTGAGAATGAGAATTATAGAAGTATTTCTTACAGTTAAGGACATGACTACAGAAAAACTGAAAATGGAAAATGCAAACGTGCACATGTGGGAAAATTGAAATAGACAATAAGAGCTTTAATGAACAGCGATATCCTCTCAGGTCTCCGTACACTTCTAACTCATTCTTCAGGTAATGCTTCAATGATATATGACATACTTTCACATTTCTTTCCTAATTTATGAGCTCTATTCAAAATCAATTGACTTGATATTATGAAATAGAATGATTTAATACATTTAGGTTACTGACATACTTAATTTATTTCTCTCTGGTCAAAAAAACTCAGACGGAATTTATTTTCAGTATCTCAAAGATGAGAAGGAGAGAGAGATGAACATGTTGTAGTTAATTAAAAGTTTGTATATAATAAGATACCCGAGTATGTTAGGCTGGGTTATCAAAGAAATAAACTGGAGATACTCATATATGTATAAAAAAGAGCTTAATATCAAGAAGTCAGCTTATATCAAGAAGGCACCTCATCCAAGTCCAACTCAAGTTTATAACTGTGATACAAGCTGGGCCCTTCTTCAGACTCACATAGCTGCAGACAGACGGCCCAGAAGCAGCAAGATCACAAGCCAGTAGCTGCAGAGTTTATGGCGCCAAGGTCAGTGGAAACATGGGGGACGCTGACAGATCAGGGTTGGGCCACTTCTGGAAGCAGGTAGTCCCAGTAAACAGGTGGAGTGTCAAGGAGAGGGAAGTTCCCTATTTCTCCTTATAAGAAGGCCGCATCCCCAAGGAAGCATTGTCAAGCTTTGAGCTGATTGACAGATTGGACTCAATCCCTACAATTTTCATATACATTCAATTTAGCCTAAAATCATCCAAATACCACACCATACCACGTCATAGTTTGTGTCAAAATCCAAAGAGCAAAGCTTTAAGAGTAGCTGGAAAAACAATTCCAGTTGGACTTAGTGCTACCTTTCATGATGAGGCCCCAATAACATTATAGTAAATTAATTCTACATAAAAGTATCTTATTAAAGGGAAGGGAGAAGGAGAGTTTCATCAGCAGATGGAAGTTAAAACAAATGTCAGGGAGATTCAATAGTATCCATTGTCAATGCCTTAGGTCCTGGCCTTTCTATGTTGCTTAGATTTTGATAGAGTCTCTTAACCAATCCTTTTTTTTTTTCCATTCCTGCCATTGTCTGATAAATTCTCCTGGCAATTTTTCTAAAACTTAAGTATAATATTATGTACTTGATTAAAATATATTATATATGGTGTACAATATATGTGTGTACATGGTTGTTGTACCATGGTGCTCAATAGCATGTCCTGAAAGTCAAATCCAAACCTCCGCTTGTTTTTCACAAATAATCCTTTATTAGAGCACAGTTTCCCCCATCATTTGCATGATTCTCTGCCTGTTTTCATGCTACAGAACCAGAGTTGAATAGTTCCAAATAAAATCATATGCCCAAGGGGGGGGAGGGAATTATGTACTATCAGTCCTTTACAAGGAATGTTTTACAACCCCTGGTTCAAATGATAAAATTTAGCTGATTGGCATGAAATGCAAGACCCTTCATGAGGTGACCCTTGTACATAGTCTGACCTTACATCATGACCTACATTTTTATACATATGAAACTCTTGAGGGTTTCCATGTGTACTGATATCCTTTTATTCTTCATCTTGTCCCTTCTGCTCTTTCTGTAGCACCTATTTCTCCTACTTATACATCTCTCAGTCAGAAACTGTCCTGGTTTTTAATGTGCTGTTGGGTAAGTTCCAACTCAGGGTGACTTAGGTACAACAAAAAGAAACATTGCCAGCCCTGCTCCATCCTCACAATCTCTTTGACCCCATTGTTTCATTGTGTCAACACACCTCTGTGACGCTCGAAATCTTTTTTGATGCCCCCAAACTTACCAAGCATGATGCCCTTCTCCAGGGACTGGGCACTCATAATAACATTCCCAAAGGATGTGACACAATGCCTCACTATCCTCACTTCTAAGGAACAATCTAGCTTCACTTCTTCCAAGAAAGATTTATTCGTTATTATAGCACTCAACGATATATTTAATTTTATCCATTACAAAAATTCAAATGCATCAATTTTTCAGTCTTCCTTACTTATTATCCAGTTTTCACATGCATATGAAAAACTGTTGAAAATATCACAGCTTGGATCAGACACACTTCTGTCCTCAAAGTATATATTTGTTTATTAATGATTTAGAAGGTATTTACAGATTTACCAACATAGTTCATCATGTGGTTTCTTGATTGCTACTTCTTTGAGTATTTATTGTGGATCCATTTTAAAGACATCTTGAAAATTGCATTGGTAACAAAAAGACCAGGAAAATTTCACCAAATAATGCTGAATTTGGTTTAAGTGTCAGTTGTCTGTTAATATACTACTGCAATCATGTTTTTAAATTATCGTCTGCAATTATCTTTAGTTACATGTGATATCAATACTTTCTTTGGTATTTTATTTTTTGTTGTTTTCTTTGAACACAAATAAGGATATCTTCTCATCAGTTGGCCAGATACTTTTCTTCCAAATTTCTAGGATAGATGAGGGAGTGCTTCCAGTGTTGCATCTATTTCCAGTATTCTGTCCAACCCTAGAGCATTGGTTTTGGTCAATGCCTTCAGTACAGGATGAATTTCTTTCTTTAGTGCTATTAGTTCTTGATCATATGCTGCCTCCTGGAACTGGTGACATGTCTTAGTTCTCTAGAGAAGTAAAAGCAGGGATCCTATATATGTATGTAAACAGATTCATCCCAAGAAAATGGCACATAGAGTTGCAGAGGCTAGTATGTTATAAGTCAATGGGTCAGATCACAGGCTGAAGGCTATTGCTGATTCACATAGCCTTAAGGACTGATGAACCCAATATTGCCAGGCTGTTGATTGTAGAGACAAATAGATTCAAGGTCAGCAAGCTGATGACGACTCCCAAGATATGTAACAATATAGCAGTCTACTGGCTCGCAATCAAGAACTTGAGATCAGAGGATGAGGCAAATGCAGAAATCAGACCTAATAGAAAGCAAGAAAGTTTTGCCAGAGGGTCTGCATATGTTGAAAGTATGTCATGCCACCAAAGAAACATCCTTTCAATTAGTTACCTGCTCATGGAAAATGTCATCTTGGAGATAATTACCTTGAACTACATCTTATCATGGGGAATGATTGCATCATGACTGTCAAACCACTGATAATCATTGCCCAAACAAGTAGACACGCAACCTTTGTCATTGTTGCTGCTAAGTGCCATTCAGCTAGTTCCACTCATAGTGACTCCACGTACAGCCAAACAAAACACCGCCGGGTCCTGCACCCTGCTCACATCTGTGATGTTTGAGCCCGTGTGGCAGCCACTGCGTCAGCCCACCTTGTCGAGGGTCTTCCTCTTATTCACTGCCATTCAGCTTTACCACCCATACCCCCCGTTTCCAGGGATTGGTCTCCCGAAAACATGTTCAAGAGTACATGAGATGAACTCCTGCCTTGCTCATTCCTATGGCTTCTTTGGCTATTCTTCCAAGACATATTTGTTCTTCAACAGTGTGTGGTACCTTCAAAATTCTTCCCCAGTACCCTAATTGAAATGCATCAATGCCTATTGGACCTTCCTTATTCAATGTCCCTCTTTCACATGCATATGCAGTGACTGAAAATACCACGACTTGGATCTGGCACGCCTTACTCCTAAAAATTATACCCTTGCTTTTCAACAGTTTAAATATAATGTATCATTGGGTCCCTTGACTGATGACTCAAACAAGATGAAATCCATAGAACTTCCATCTTTTCTCTGTTTGTCATGATGTTACTTTGGGCCCAGTTGTGAGGATTTAGTTTTCTTCAATCCATACTGAAGGATATAGTCTTTGATCTTTATCAACAAATGCTTGAAATCATTCTCACTTTCAGCAAGTAAGGTTATGCCATATGTATATCACAGGTTGTTAATAAAACATCCTTCAATTCCAATGCAGCATTTTTCCTGAAATAGTTCAGTTTCTCGGATAATTTGCTCAGCATAAAGATCAAATAAGTAGAGTGAGAGGGTATAACTCAGACACACCTTTCCTGATTTTAAACCATGCAGGATTCCCTCATTCTGTTGGAAAGGTTTCCTCTTGATCCATGCACAAGTTCCACAAAAGTGCAATGCAATGTTCTGCAATTCCTATTCTTCCCAAGGCTATCCAGGGTTTGTTATTATCCACACAGTCAAATGCCTTCGCATAGCCATTGAAATACAAATAAATATCTTTCTGGCGTTCACCTCTTTCAGCCAAGATCCATTTGACACCAGCAATGTCCCTTGGTGTTTTCTGTGTCTCTCAATAACTTTCCCATAAAATTCCTTGTTCCCTGTCCTCTACTGAATCTGGCTCGAATTTCTGGCAACTCCCTGAAGGTGTACTGCTACAACCAGTCTTGAAAGATATTCAACAGAAGTGTATTTGCATGGGATAATAATGAAGGAGTCCTAATTGTGTAGTGGTTGCGTGTTTGGCTGCTAACCTCAAGGTCAGTAATTTGAAACCACCAGCCACTCCCTAGGGGAAAGAGGAGGCTTTATACTCCAATAATTACAGTCTTGGAAACCCACAGGGGCAGGTCTAACCTGCCTTACAGGGTAGCTGTGAGTCAGGATCAACTAGATGGCAGTGAGAGGTGAGTGATGTTAATGCAATTGATCAATCATTTCCACATTCTATTGTATCATCTTTCTTTGGATTGGCTACAAATATGGGTTGACCAAATAATTGTCCTCCAAATTTCTTGGCATAGATGAGTGCGTGCTTTGGGTGATTAATTAGTTTGTTGAAACATCTCAACTGGTGTTCCATCACTGCCCAGAGCCGTGTTTTTGACTAATGCCTTCAGTGCAGTTTGAACTTCTTCCTTCAGTACCGTCAGTTCTTGATCATACGCTGTCTTTTCAAATGATTGAATGTCAACAGATTCTTTTTAATACCGTGTCTGTGTGTCGCTTCCCTCTTCTTTTTCAGCTTCCTGTACTGTTCCGTATTTTGCCCAGAGTCTTTCAATATTTCAACTAGAAGCTTGGATTTTTCTGCAGTTCTTTCAGCTTAAGATCCGCTGATGCATTGTGATCAACCAATTTTTTTGGTACAGTGACAATCATATTTCTTAAATTCTCTTGATGCTTCAGTATCTCTCAATAGTTTTCCCATAAAATCCCTTAATATGTAACTCAGGCTTGAATTTTTTCTTAAGTTCTTTCAGCTTGGGAAACACCAAATATTCTCTTTTGGCTTTCTAACCCCAGTTCTTTGCATATCTCATCACAATATTTTATTTTATCATCTCGAGCTGTCCTTTGAGTCTTTATTTCAGCTCTTTCCCATCATCATTTCTTCCACTGGCTTTAGCGATTCCATGTTATATAGAATGTTTCAAAATCTCTTCTGACATCCATTTTGATCTTTTCTTTTTCTCAGAACTTTTTATTAACCTTTTACAACGTTTATATGTATGATGTGTTTGATGTCGTTCCCTATCTCATCTCATCTTTGGTCATTAGTGCTCAAAGCACCAAATCTATTGAGATGGTCTCTAAATTCAGGTAGGATACCTGAGGAACATACTTTGTCTTTCATGGATTTGTTTCACTTTTCTTCAATTTCAACTTGAACTAGTATATGAGCAACTGATGGTGTGTTCCATAATTGGCCCCTGGCCTTGTTTTGATTAATGATATTGAGCTTCTCTACTATCTCTTTCCACACATTTGGTTAATTTGATTCCTCTGTATTCCATCCAGTGAGTTCTATGCATATGGTCACCATTTATATTGTTGCAAAAGGTATTTGCAATAAATAAGCCACTGGTCTTGCAAAATTCTATCACACAATACTAACATTGTTTTAATAGCCAACACTATATTTATCAACTATCAATCCTTCTTATTTGTCCCCAGATGTTGTGTTCAATAACCAGTTTCATGTTTTCTAAATTGCAACTTTAGAAGATGGTAAAAACCTTCAAATTCCTCATCTTTGGCATTAGTGGTGTGTATGTAAATTTGAGAAGTAATTGTGTTTGCTGGGCTTCCATGTAGGCATATAGGTATTACCCAATCATTGACAGCATTGCACTTTGGGAAAATCTTGATTTTTTTAAGCAAGAAATGCAATGGCATTTGTGATATTTAGGTTGATGGCAACAGAATTTGTTATTGCAGTTTGGCATTGAGGCATCTCCTCTGAGGTCCTTATGCAGCCTGGCCCAGAGCTGCAGCCTCATGGTGCTTCCTTATGGGTGTGGCATACTTGCTCTGTATAAATGATCTCTGTGAGTGGTATTATTTCTCTTTCCTTACGAATGTGGGTTCTACATCTGCTATCCTGGCCTCAGTGCACCACCTGTCCTAGCCTCACCTTATCTTGCAGCACTGTCCAAACTCACCTTGCCTCACTGCCCACCTCATTCCGTCCTGTCCCTCGGATCATTAGCCTAGCGATCACATGAATTAGGGGAAACTTTTGCACAGTGTCTCAACCACAAAGACTGGGTTAATTCTCTCTGAGGCTCTCTGTGCCATTCTCATGATATAAAATAATTTCTTGATATAAATGTATTTGCTTATATACACATATGTGTCCCAATTTGACTTCTAAAGAAAATCAAGCCAAACACACCATCTCTCTTATTCTCAACATGGTAGATCAAAATGATGCCAAATGGCCAACATCAGTTCATTTCCTCCCATTAATGCCTGGAATAACAATCTTTATGTGTTCCATTTAATTTTAAATGACTTTCAATTTTCCTAGATGTATACTTTGTACATTTCCCATTCCTATTATTATGAATATTTTAAACACATTTTCCCCTCATTTTGAGACATTCCCTATCAACAAATGAAGGTCCTAGAACAATGGTTCTCAACTTGTGGGTCGCAACCCCTTTGGGGGTTGTCAAATGACCCTTTCACAGGAGTCACCCGATTTATAACAGTAACAGAATTACAGTGATGAAGTAGCAATGAAAATAATGTTATGGTTGGGGGTCACCACCACATGAGGAACTGTATTAAAGGGTCGTGGCATTGGGATGGTTGAGAGCCACTCTCCTAGAAGCTGTACTTCATCCCTTCCTTAAGATTGAATCTAATTTGAGGAGGTAGCTCATCCCTTGTTCACTCGTCAAAGACTTCCGACCTAAGAGGTTCATCTCCCAGCACTATTTTAGACAAAATGTCACTGTTGTTCATAAGATTTTCACTGGGCAGTTTTTAGAAGTAGATCACCTGTTTCTTCTTCTCAGTCTTTCTTAGTCTAGAAGCTCCCCTGAAACTTGTCCAACAGGAGTGAAACTTCTAGTACTTGAAGTACCGGTGGCATAACCGGCATCATAGCAACTTGCAAGCCATCCCGGTGTGACACTGAAAACAAGTTGTGACTCTGTCGCCTATTCTTTTAGAATCAAGGGTCATATATTCTGCTAACCTTTCAAAAATGTCTCTCCCAAAGTAGAATTGACTTCTGTTTTAGAATTGACTTCTATTTTCTGTCTCCTTGCATACTGTGTAGACTTTTATCGTGGCAAAAACAACCATGTTGTGTGTTACAAAATTATTTTAACATTAATAATCATAAGACTGAACAGTTATGAATGCTTGCCATTTGCCAGGTACTGGCAAAGTGTTTTACAAATATTATTTTCTGTGATCCTTTAAAAAAAAATTTTATCCATGAATCAGTTACTAGAGAGATTCAATAACTTATTCAAGGTTATACAACAAGCATGTGATAGGGTAAAAATAGGTCCTTAACTACGAGCTGCTCTGTGGGAGAAAGACTGAGCTTTCTACCTCTGTAAACAGGAACAGTCTTGGAAACACACAGGAGTCGCTGTGAGTCAGCATTGATTCGATGGCAGTGAGTTTTTAAAAAAATATTTCATAAGAAAATGTGGTGAAGAAAGCTGATGTGCCTGTCTATCAAAAGATATAGCGTCTGGGGTCTTGAAGGCTCGAAGGTAAACAAGCAGCCATCTAGCTAGAAGAAACAAAGCCCACGTGGAAGAAGCACACCAGCTGAAGGGATAAGGGATCAGGTATCATCAGAACAAAAAATCATATCATTGTCAATAAAGGGGAATGCGTAGCGGAGACCCAAAGCCCATCTGGAGGCAACTGAACACCCCCTTACTGAAGGGTCACAGGGAGCAGACTAGCCAGTCAGGGTGCAGTGTAGCAACGATGAAACATACAACTTTCCTCTAATTCTTGAATCCTTCCTGCTCCCCCACTATCATGATCCCAATTCTACCTTACAAATCTGGCTAGACCAGAGGACATACACTGATAGAGATAGGAACTGGAAACACAGGGAATCCAGGACAGATGATCACTTCAGGACCAGTGGTGAGAGTGGCTATACCTGAAGGAGAGAGGGAGGGTGGGGTGGAAAGGGGGAACCAATTACAAGGATCTACACATAACCTCCTCCCTGGGGAATAGACAACAGAAAAGTAGGTGAAGGGAGACTTCAGACAATGTAAGATATGCAAAATAATTTATAAATTATCAAGGGATCATGAAGGAGGGGAGAGTGGGAAGGGAGGGGGTAAATGAGGAGCTGATGTCAGGGGCTTAGGTAGAGAGCAAATGTTTTGAGAATGATGATGGCAATGAATGTACACATGTGTTTTACACAATTGATGTATGTATGGATTGTGATAAGAGTTGTATGAGCCCCTAATAAAATGATATTAAAAAAACATTCCATGAGAATCTTTCCTCTCTTTCCACTTATAAGTAACAGATTTATTCATATTGATTAAGTTAAGAGCATCAGAGAGATAAAGAAAGTAATACACTGGATGTAGAGATCGATGGACAATTAATCAACAGCTCATCTACATATATATGTCATCTACATCACTATGATTGTTTTTAGTTGCCATTGAGTCAGCTCCAATTAATATAAACTTTGTATATAATAAAATGAAATGGTACTCCATCCTGCATTATCCTCATAATCATTAGTGTGTGACTAATTGTTGGTGTTTATTGCCTCGCTTGTTTACTTGTTTTAGTTGACTCATTACTTTGCCAAACATGATGGAGATATCTTGATGTCATGTCTAAAGTAAGCAAGTTGAAATCTTACCATCTTTGCTTATAAAGAAAATTCTGTTTGCATTCCTTTTGAGATTGATTTGTTTGTTCTTCTGGACAACATAATATATTCAATATTGTTGGCCAGCATCACAATTCAAGTGATTCTTATATGTATACACCTACAATTGGATTAGATACTTTAAACAAAAACACATCTATATCTAAAGAGAAAAGCAAAACAAGCTAACAAAACAGTTCTTAATTATTCAACTTAAAATATATTAGAGTGGGCTAGTGTCAATTACATTATTTTTCCATTTTAGAGATATTCCTTTTACGAATAAATAGGCAACAGTATAGAGTTTTTCTCTCCTAAGTTACAAGTAAACCACCTTATAATTTCTAATTTGTTTGGCTACTCTTTTTCATGTGAATCAATTACTAATAAAACCAAAATGATTATCATAATCCATTTAATACACTGAAGGTCTTTCCCTTAGAGGCACAGATAAATCTCTGGACATTAAGGCAATTATTAGAACTTAGAAATGTGATCCACATGTCATGAAAATGACAAAGAGGAAGCTGTTACACACTTATACAAATGCACGGTGATTACAACTCTATTCGTTGGAAGGGAAGCATTTAAAGCACCATGCGGCAGGTCTTCCAGAAGTTTCTTGACTGGGAAATTTCCCTAGTGGCTCGTTGGTTAAGTGTTCAGCTAGTAACATAAAGGTCAGAGCTGTAAACCCACCAGCTGATCCACTGAACATTAAAGATATGGCATTCTGCTTTCATAAACAAGAAACATTGGAGATTCCAATCAGTTCCCTGAGGAATGTGGGAGGAGGGGGAACTCTCTAGAGATATAAGGTTTCCAAGAATGAGTTCCAGTTTTTACCTCACATCCTGCTGTTGGAGATACCCCAGGAGGCCAGTGCTATAAAGCCAGGCTAATCACTAGGGAATCTCTGAGACATAACTTGTTCCCAAACTTCGTTTTCTCTCTGAGGTTTTACTCTCGTTTATATCATTTTATTAGGAGCTCATACATCTTTTATCACAATCCATACATACATCCATTGTGTCGAGCACATTTGTACATTCACTGCCCTCATCATTCTCAAAACGTTTGCGCTCCACCTAAGCCCCTGGCATTAGCTCCTCATTTTTCCCCTCCATCCCCACTCCCCACTCCCTCACAAACCCTTGATAATTTATAAATTATTATTTTGTCATATCTTGCCCTGTCCGACATCTCCCTTTACCCACTTTTCTGTGTCCGTCCCCCAGGGAGGAGGCTATATGTAGATCCTTGTAATCGGTTCCCCCTTTCCAATCTACCCTGAGGTTTTACTTTTACCTTAAGTCTTAAAAGTCCATTCTATCATCTCTTCCCACCAACCCACACGCATTTGTTCTGAAATACTGGAAGTATTATTATTCCAAACATTCACTGTACTTTGCTCTAAGAAAGAAATGAAGAGTAAGAGAAAATGATAAAAATCAATATGGGGAATTGACCAAAGTTCTGGAAATCCATGTCATTTTTGTTAAGTTTTTACCTTGCTTTACAATTTGTATTTTCTAATATACAAATAATATTGATGGTCTTTTGTTTTCTACTCTTCTTTTATTGGGGATTATGGCTTTCATTAAATTCCCTTATCCTGACAGTAGCCCTGTTCCAGTCATCACCATAAATAAAAGTCGCTGTTCACTGAACACTTACTAGGAATAAGGCACTTAGAAATAGTATTTTATTGAAAGCACACACACACATATGAAGGAATCTGGTATAGGGCATTGTGCACTGAGCTGCTAACGTCAGGGTCCAAAGTTCAAACGCACCTCGGGAGAAAGAGGAGTCTGTCTATCACTGCAAAAATTTAAAATCTTCATCGGAGTAGAAAGCTAAGTCCTTCTCATTTGGAGCACTTGGTTGTT